>NC_090800.1:59118361-59425092 GCF_036512215.1 Solanum lycopersicum | reverse complement strand
TTTGAATATTTTCTAACTCTTTCTTGAAACTTTGAAGTAATGGATACACTAAAAGTATATGGAAGATATATGCCACCCTGACAAATAAGAGTGAAAAATTTCAGGAAAAATATAAAAGCAACAATCTTCCCAAAGTGAATGATGGAAAGAAGCCTTTTTGCATCAAGAGTAAATCCCTGAGACCCCAAATTTCTCTCGTGGACATGTGGATTCTTCATAGCTATCCACTTCTTTTTGGCGGCTCATGAGTTGGACAGTCCTAGTATGTCAGTTGTCGCTTAATCTTCTGAAGAGGCCCCAAAGACCATTATCAAGTTTCATGCTAACACACGAGGTGCCCACACAGATGAAGCTACTGTGTAGACATAATTTCTCTCTATATTCCTCTTTGTCTTTCTCTTTTGGATGTAATAATTTGAGCCTAATTTATTATGTTCATTCTTATTATGTTTGGATAAAGTATTTATTGCCTTGGATTTTAACTTTTCATTAATCTATAATATATCCTATATATTATGGTTATTTCTCTAGTATTAGTTTTACCATTCATATTTTTAGTTTTAACATTCAAAAATAATGTAATAATTCAGTTTTGATAATTAATATATATTGAATAATTAGGATAAGAATTAAACTATATTGGACAATTAACAAGGTTGCGTTGTAGTACTACTAATAATGAATAATCAAAATTTAGTAACCTGTTATATCTTCAAAGAAGTCATATGGATACATCTAAACCCAATAAATATAATTCTTTGACTTCTTCCTTGACAAGTCCTATGTGAAGAAATTTATAATTTCTCGTATATCTATTTATATCGTTAGTTGCTAATAATTTAATAATCTCAATATTTTTATTAATAGAAAATGTAGACTTTGAAGACATAATATTTTAATTTCTAATAAAATCAAAATGTTGTATTTATAAACCTTTTTAAAGTGTTCTTTAGGAATATACCAAATTTTTAGATCATTTTCAATTTTAGCAATTTTATTAGAGGTGGCAGAGATATTAATACTATTTAATATATTTTGATGTGTTGGTGAATTCATTTTATTTCAAGGGAGAATTTAGCAGGGTGAAGAACACTACCTTGGGCTTAAATGTCTAGATTAAAGATTACTAACAAAATAATAAATTCTTTGTGTAGTAATTGTTGTTACATCTTTCACTAAATTTCTTTAATATTATTCCTCTAGGCTTGGAGAAATGAACATCCTGCAGGTCCGGCTCCACGACAAACACAGTCTTAGCTAATCCAACGGAATGTAAGGGCTTGCCGACGTCTAAATTGGGAATTATCCGATGAATCTACTTAATGGAATAAAACTAAGAACATAAGTTGAAGAAGAAAAACAACTACAAAACTCCAAACTTACCACCCCAACGGCAACCTCAGTTTCGACGTTGTCCACCCAAGGACAGCGTAGGGTCTTAGCTTCTCCTACTCATACCCTTCCCGACAGACTTGCTATGATACCAATGGAGGCTATGGACCGTGTTCCGGGACGGAATCATAAGGAAATTTGGGCAAAGTAAAGAAAGGAAACAAGTACAAGCAAAAACCTTAAAATAAAGCTTAAGAAGAACAAGAAAGTAGTAATTAAACTAACTATTAAAAAAAATCTGAATTTTAAAAAAGAAAAAAAGTACTTATAGTAAGTAGAGAAATTTTGTACTTACAAAAAAAATTTTGATTTAGGGAAGTAGAGAATATGGATGGAAAATTAAAATGGAAAGATAGGACAAAGAGAGAGTATGGTAGATTGAATTTCAAAGTTGGTAAGATTTTGAATGCCTCATACTGATACAAGTTGAAAGCCTTAAATAGGCCTCAGAGTGCTAACTAATCTAACATTTTATGCTATCAATGACATGTTTGCGTAAAGTGATATACTTTATTATATTTACACATAACTACTAATTATTACACATCTTTGATAATATTTTTTTGTAGCAACGAATATAAGCCACGTAGCTGCACACGTAGCTTTGTTGCATGTATATCTTATTATATTGATTGCTGAAGAAATATTGATATCAAGTCTTTTGTCACTTTATGTCATGGACTTTTAATATTGTGGGGTCCACATGTTGGTGGAATTGTTGACAAAGTTAATGTTCTTGTTTTGTCCAAAGCTGAATTTTGTCATAACAATCTTTGAAACTTGCTATTTCTTTGCATTTATCTTTGTATGACGTATCCTTGGATGTGGGGTCAAATCCTTGTTAATTCTCTTGTTGATGTCAAAGTGTGTGGGCACTTTCTTATAATTTAGTAGATAATTGTGTGCACCTCTCTGTTGCTAAGCAACATTTCCGAATCATTCATATTTTGATTTCATATCAGTGTTCAGATTTAAATAAGGCTTCCTTGAACCTTCTTTTTAATATTTCTTTTGAATTGTCATAATCCCTTTGGGGGATGAACCTTAAATTACCTTATCATTGCAGGCAGCTAATTCCAAATTTAAATGTCTTGATTAAATATGTCATCCTCTGAAAATTTTTGTACACTACCTTTGATGTTGAGTTGATAATACCTGTTGATTTTCTCAAATATTTCTCAATTTGAATGAACCTATTAAGAGAAACTTATAATACCTCTGGGCCTTGCGGGGATCTTGTGTCTCCTTTTAGTTTTTGTTGATGTAGCAGGGCTTCCATAATTTTCATATTTGTAGTATTCGATAGAACCAGTAACACTTATTGACCTTTAACCAATAATATTGTTGCCCTCTATTGCTTCTTATTCGGAGAAATCATTGACTTGTTTGTATGATTTAATAATCTTCATCTTGTGACTAGTTGAAGAGGTATAAAATGATTTTTCTTTTTTTGGTTATTCCTGGTCTCATTAATTCCCCGAAAAATTCTATTAAAAAATTTGGGAGATCTTTTTCTATTTAATTTTAAATAATATTTTGTATGGAAAATCTATGGCTTGTTGCAGTCATTGTTTAAAGTATTTATTTATTAAAGAGATTAGCACCTAGTGCTTAAAAATTCTAGGAGGAGGAGAATGTTTAATAAATTTTATTGTAAAATGTCATGATGAGAACGTGAATTTTGTTGAAAGATATTTTTATCCTTTATGAAATTACTTTCATCTTTTGACATCGTATTTATGTAGGAGAAGAGGAGATCTTTTCCTAGCACTATGGTATTGATACTATCTATTGGGTGGTATAAGGCTTTACTTGATCGATTAATGGAATACCTTATTTAGTTTCTTTTTTTAGGTCTTTGGTTATAATAAATCATTTATGAAACCAATTTCATTATTCCATATGTTAGCGTTTCTGAGTTTGTAATTTATTTTAAGCTTTCCCCCTGTTGCGAAAAATTATAGAATAGTGCCTTTATATAGATATTTATGAAGAATTTCCTTCAATAATGCAGTTTTGATCTGAGCCTGTATAAAAAATGCAATTTTATGAATGCTATAATTTTTATTTATAACTAATGTAATGGGCATGTGGTAGATTTGTGGTCGAACGACCGTAACTGTATTAATACTTAATTTTGCTAGAGGTTTTACGAGAGACTCTAATTCTTTTGATGTTTCTCCTGTTTAGGATATACATTCTTCTGGTTTTTCATTGGGTTGTAGATTTTTAAATGTTTTAGTAGTAATTGATTCAAATTTCTAGAGTGTTGATTCTGCTTAATTTCATTTATTTCATCACTTATTTGTACTAATTTTTCCTAAATACTTTGTACAATTATTTTAGGTTTAATTGGTTGTTTAAATTTATTTAAAACACTTGTCATATCAAAGGGCTTAATAGTTCTATTATCAGATTTTTAATCAATAACTAAATCTCTTATGATGATTAAGTTTTTTTTCTTGAAAATATGATCCTCAATATGATATATCATATCAAAGAATGTTTCTTTATTACTAGTAATGATGACTTCTATAGAATGATTCTTGCAGGTGCTAATTACACCAACGCATTCACAAGAGTGACGACTTACTATCATCAGAATCTCAGGCTATGTTTAGCGGATCTTCAGCACTAAGATTTTCATTGGAGGAGGAGTTGTTTGTATTATTTTCTAGGATAGAATACAACTTATGTTTAAATTTATCTTCTAATTGCAACAAATTTTGTCTTTTATTTATTAGTGGCAGGACAGTCTTTGACTCGATGTCCCATTTTTCCACAGTCCCAACACCTTTCAGCGTTGTTTGGTTTAAATCATTTTTTACCAGGGTAATGGTTGGACTTTTTTATTTGTTACAACGGGTTTTTTCTGATTTATGGTCATTCTTATGGCTTCTTTAATTCCTTTAGAATCTTTTTTTGATGAGGCATATAGTATAATATAACCGAAGTCATTACAAAATTTTCTAGTTCCTTTTGTGATATTTTATTATCTATTTTAGTTATTTTTTTTAAGTTTCATATCTGTACATAATTCTAATTCGGTAATATTTATAAAACTTATGAGGTCGCCATAGGTTAATTGATTATAACGAATTTTTCCTTCAAACCTATCTTTTAATTTTGTTCTAACCTCTTCAACAAATAGTGTTAGTAAAACACTAATAAATTTTTCTTTCCAATGATCATGATTGCTGTCTTTGCAAATCATAACTTTGTTTATAAAGACATCTTTATACCATCTATAATTATCTAACATTGGAAAAGATAGATTAGATAATATTTCTAAACTTCTATCTTTAAAGAATCGAGGTTCACCCATGAAATGTTTAGCTATATTATAAAAAAAGTTGCCAGTAGTATCTTTTAGAATTTGATTTTCTGTAGTTTGCCCCCAAGTTGAGTTTTAATGATAGGGATAATAGTAGTTTCATTTACTACCTTTTCCCCATTATCTTCAGTGAGGTAGTTGTTCAACCAATTTTTCAATGTGCCAATAAATCCAGCGGTTATTAAAGTAGTAGCTTGTTTATCGGATAATTTTTTTATATGTCGGAATGGCTATAACCATTTCATTTAATTTATTATATATTTGATGTTCTGCGAGTCCATCTATATTAAATTTTTGAAATCTCACTTCCAGAGTTCGAAGTATGCGATAGAAAAAGTCGCTTGTAATAATATTTTATAATGGAATAATTAGAAACTAATTTATAAATATCATTATCTTTATATTTGGATTAGGTGTTTATGGCCTTGGATTTTAGTTTTTCAAAAATTATTCCTATAAGTTAATTAATAATTTCATGTTTTCTGGAATGTGAGGAAATTTATCTTTGGGAAGTTCATGTAATTTAAATATCGGGTGAATTTCTAAATATTAATTTTTACACTTATAGGAAGAGCTTGGTTTATCCATAATATCCGATTTAATATTAGCTTTGAAGATTTAATGAGAAGCTACGTAAAGTAGTTGATTTGTATAGTTGTTTTGTTGTAGTATTTTATTAATATCCTTATTTGTAGGATCACTTTTTATGTATATTATGTCCATTTACAAAGGTAAGACAGTATCTACTCAATTCTCTATTGGTAACATAACTTTTTGTAACGGGGGAATCGTAGATTCAACTATTTTATTATTTTTAGTAGTATACCATTTATCAACAACAGTATGTTTAATGACTCTTTTTGATCATCTAATTTTAGGCTATATTCTAACCACTTAAAAAATTCTATGTTACATGTTAGTGTTTTTACATCACTAAACCATTTATTTCTAAAAGCTAATCCTTCTGATAAATAATATCATTGTATATACCATTGTCTTTGATGTAGTTTTCTTGACTAGTCAAAAGTTTATATATATATTTAATATCTGGTTCAAAAGTTTCATCCAACCTAATCATACATAAAGCATCCTTTTAATTCTTGAATTTGCTAGTAGTGCGATTAGTATATTTTATGGGTTTGGAATTCGTAATCATATTCTAGTTTGGGAATAGTTTCTGAAAACTCTACCTTCTTCAATATTTTTATCTATCTTCTCTAAGTATATTCTATCATTCTCCTTTTTTATGGGGAAAGAAGGTTGCGAAAATGACATTCTTTTACTTGAAGATATTTGATCATAAGATTATGATCTTATAAATTTTAAATCTGTGGATTCATCTGGAAATCGAATTACTTGATCAAAATGTTGATTCTCTTCTTTAATATTTTGCTCCGTTATGGAGTCAAAATGCCAATCATCTTTTTTTAATACGTCATACCATTTTATCTTCTTTGGGACAAAGGTGTAATTGTGGTTATGGTTTTAATCAGCTAGTGCTCCGGATGAGTGTCCTCAAAAGTAAAACACGTTTTAGGTCATCAAAGTTAAAAATTATTAAGAGTGACCTACCAATGTAACTACATGTATTTGTTTTATGCTTTAGTAGATTCTGTTATTGTTTGGTATTTTCGTATTCGATATGATAGACTTTGAAATTTTCTTTAGTATGAATGATGTTTAAAAGAGTTTGTACAGGCTTACTCTCAAGGGGATGATGGTTTGCCTAGACAGCAAGGTCATTGTGTGCCTATGTTCTGCCATGATTTTCTTTATATGCATCTTCATTAAAAATTTAGGTCTTGATAAAAATGACTTACATGCATTGTTATACCTCATGTTATAGTACATTGGATAGACTTGCCTATTTAACTTCATGAAATGAATATATCAGTATGCCTTAGTTGAGTTGAAAGATTCATCCTTGAATCAATGCTTGTTGAGAATTAACCGCATAAAGTCTCCATGAGTGTATGTTGAGCATGTTTTAGGTTGGCAGATGTAGCTCCTACTCTCTGGTGTTGCATTGAGTAATATTGAGTTTGGAGTTAATATTTCCTCCTTTGGTATGTACACCAATCCTTCCTGGAGTGTGTAACATCACAGGGGATCATATGAAAGCTCATGTGGTCCCATGTGTTTTAAGGATATATTCAAAATTAGCACAAGATTATTACGTAACTAAGACATATTTGAAGTAGTATGTCAAAGTGTTCAAACTTAATAATGTACGAAAACATTCTAGAGAAAGCATCTCGAGTATTCAAACATAATGAATATAGAAATGCTTGAGTGAGTATTTGAAAATGTGTAAAAGTAAAGAAAAGGGACTAAGATTTACTAAAAAAGTATCTCCTAGGGCTCCAATGTTGCGAAAAGGGAGACTAGTCTCCAAATCAAGAAGTATGAGTATGAGGACCTAAAAATTGTTCTTAGGAAGGGTAGAATTACATATATTATTCATGCATTGCACAAGTATGAGTTAAGGTTATCTAAGAATGTTTTTTCTTATATGATGTATGTTTAGATAAGATTGTGATATAGTTTCCTTCCTTGTTATGTTATGATTAACAATAGGTGAGAGGTTCTTTGTCTATGAAATTAAGATAAGGATCACACCAAAAATGATAAATATTTTTATGATGGACAAAGGGGATACATAGCATAAATGAGATTATGGGGTCTTATTCATGCATTACATAAGTATACTTGGAGATTACTTACGAAAGGGTTTTGTTGTGATATGAAGGTCTAATTCTTGACTATGGATATGGACTATGTTTTATGATGAATAAGCTTATGATTATGTTAGTCTCTCTTATTCTTATGTATTAGGCCATATTTTGACTGACCCTTATGTTATGCTCTTATGATGTTATGCTAGCTATGATATTTATTTCTTTTGTACGAAACACACTCTTGCCTACATTCTTATAAAATGTAGGGTTTGGTTACTGAGTTCCATTCTTGTAGATAGGTTTGAAGAATTACAAGGAATTGAAGACTTTGTGAGTCCTCATAGCATAGATGATAAAAGCCACCATTTCCTTTTATGTCTTCCATATTTATGTTTTGAGACTATTGTATTGGCTTTATCCATGAGATATTCAACGTATTTTAGTATATGGTTTGAGACAGAAGTATAGTAAGACATTTGCTTTATTTTGTGTACACTTTGATTGGATGAAAAATGATTAAAATTCCACACTATTCTATATCTTATTATATGAGATGCTAAGGGCTTGTATGAGAGCATTTAGGGGTCAAGTATGCCATTTTACATCTACGGTGTACCCCTGGGTGGTGACATGAGTTCTCTTTAATAATTCTATGAATGACTTATGTGGTGAGGTTGTATTGAACATTGTTATTTATGATACCTAAAATTTACCATGTTGGTCCAAGTTATTGAGTGAATAAAGAAAATGAATTGATCAAAGGCAAAAACTTTTAAGAGTGAACAAAATTAACAATACACCTCTTACTGTCCAACTTTGTGAGATGTGTGAACCTTTCTTTGAATTATTTGAGGCTATCCTTTTCTTGAAAAAAACTTGAGCAACTTTGACATATTGATATATCACCCATAATCTTCATGAAGTGTTTGTTCGTTTGAATAGCCAACTTTGACCATATATTTATATTCGGACCCATTACAAGACTTATAAAGACCTTTGTAATCTTGAGTAAGCTGAAACAAATATTGATCGAAAAATATATGGGTGGAGTCATGCATGTGATAATGTTTGTGAGTGTGAGAGTTTGCAATTTTGGTTCCTTGAATTTTTAAGTAATTTTGTGTAAATATGGAATCAACTTTGTTGTGTGGTCATTTGATCACCGTGGTTGAGCTTGATCTTGCACTTCCAAGCAAGCATTGTGAGATTGAGTATGCTTGATAATGGTGAGTCATAATTTGAGACTTTGTGTGCACAATCGAGCATTTTATATGTTATTTGCACCTTTTGTGTGCATTATTTTTGAGTCTTAACAAACACTATTTTTAAACATCCTTGCTCCACCAACTAATCTTGAGTTTTACTTGATGACAATAAAAAGTGTAAGTTAGGGGTGTTGATGAAACAAAGATTTTGACTCATTTAGGTGTTTGTTTTGACAGTTTAGGTGTCCTCAAGATGTTAATTATTTCTCTAAGCTAATGTTAAAATATTGATTTTCATCAAGAAGGCTAAGGAACAAGGCAAAGAAATTGTTGGGAAAAATGGAGCAAACAAGGTGAAGAATTTGAAGAAAGGTGATCTAATGATTGCCAATACAACTGAACGAACTGCCAACTTAATCATTAGCTATCTCAAAGTTCCAGCATTACAAACATAGGGATGATCCAATTTGATGATAGAAATTGGTAGTAGGGGAATCGTCGAACGACTCTTCGACGACACCGTGGACCACCTGAAGTCACAAAACCTTGCGGACTGATGTCCAATATGAATTGGCAATGGATGGGATTGAACGACGAATCACTGATCGGGTTTGCGTGAAATGAATTACTTCGCCTGATGTCCTTCAAGCCTAAAAGTTGGGAAAATCTAAAATAGATTTTTAAAAAGAGAAGAATAGTTTTGATTCCCACGTCTTAGAATTGTAGGTTTATCTTTGGTATTGAGCATTGTTCGTAAGAATTTGAAGCTTATATTTGTGGATTTGGAAGTGGGTTTTTGATTAACTAGGACAAAAGCATTGTAGAGAGTTGGAAAATTTTACCCAAATCATCGATAATGTTGACACCCAAATTTTGACCCGCATCGGCAAAAATTAATTATCGAGCTTTGTAAGTTTTCTAAACAATTTAAATTAATTAGTTTTATAATGTTTGCAAATATAATGCATGAACTTTTGTCACTCCGGATACTTTTATCATAACTTTAGATAATAAATATATTTTGTCATAATTATGTATATATTTAGTATATTTTATGAATATTCAAAACCATCTAAAGAAAATATCTTAAATTTTAAGTATTTCATTAAACGAGTTTAATTTAAATTATAATTATACTTTTGAATCACTTTTTACGATTATTTGTCTAAATAAATAAGCTCGTTAATATATTTATCCAAATTCGTTTTGTTCTAAATCAATTGGCTTATATTAATTTAACTCATTTTCCCTTTTAATTCATTTTGAAAAGCCAAATTTGGGCCTCTTCCCTTTGTTCTTATTGTCCTAAGCCTTTATTTGCTAACCCATTCCCCTTTAATTTAATTCCCAGCCCAAATGAATTCCTCCACTCCCAACTTCAACCCTTTTTTAATTTTCGTTCCTACCAGGCCCACTCCCCTATTTCTAGCCCACCTCTATTTCCTCTCTACCCAGGCCCATTTTTTAAGGAAAAGGAGCCAGCAACCCAATATCATTTTCCTCTAATCCAGCCCACTTCTCATGCCCAAATCCCCCTTTTCCCTCCAGCCCAATCCAAAACCCGACCCAGACTTTCCTGTCTCTAATCACCCTCACGCGATCCCCCCCAGCAAAACGAAACCCAGAAAAACACAAACGAACCCAGGTGGAAATCCCCAAAACAAAATGGGAAATTTCCAGAAACCCCCCTTCCCCTCAAGCGATCCCCGACACACAGACGCGAGAAATTCCCTACCCCGCGTCTCCCCCACGCTCTCTCCCTCCTCTATCTCTCTCCTCCTCTCTCTAGCGCGTAGTGGAGCGAGGCAGCAACGGACACCTGCTGTCCTTCTACTCCGTACGCGACTCTACGCACAAGATGAAGGAGAGTTCGTCCTTCTAAGAGGGAGATTGCGCCACACATGAGCACAAGGACATTAGTTTCGATCCGAGCCGTCCAGCGATTTGTTTTCCAGAGATTGGCAGCCTTTGGTACAAAACCCAGCTAGATGTACTTATCCAAAGGAAAGGATTTTGAATTTCATTTTGAGGGGAATGTCAATTTTTTCCCTAGCTTTTTTAGAATTCCCCCCGCCCTCCTCCGGATTGGGAATCCTTTTCTTTTCCCCTATAAATACCCCAGTTTTCATCCCGCTCAGGGATTTTTTTTTGGGGATTCTGGGATGGAAATTCTTTTGGTCTTTCTGAGTTATTTTGGAAGAACAAAAAGGGAAAACTGGGGAAAACTTTTAGAGGCTTCACTTTTGGTTTCGCAAGATTGAAAGCAGTCTAGTTACAAGAAAGCAGTTACGTAGCCAAGGGAGATAGAAATCTTATACATTCACGTGTGGGATTTAAGGAAGAGACTTCCAAAAGGTTGAAATTTTCGATTCTGCTCTCACTATTTGCTGTTTCGTTTGAAGTGTGGAAGCTCGTTCGTTTTTTGCTTGTTTGTCTTCAGTATCGCTTCTTGTTAATAGGTAAACACCTCATTTACGTAGCTTTCTTCTCTTTTTGGCTTCGATATGATGAATTGAGGGTTGGGAACCTTTTCGTGTGCCTACCGGTCATGTTGTCGTTGTTGGGTTTGACATTGCTGGATGTTTTTTGCAGAAGTTTGCTTGTTTTTTTTCTTTTATTTGCATTTATAGCCCACTTGTTCCTATTTGCTTTATTTGGGTAAAAACTTTATCTGAGTTTTTAATCAACGTATTGGGTTATACAGATTTATGGCTTTCTTTTGTGGACTTCATCTTTTGGTTATCCCTTTGGTTCTCTCTTGATGTTTTATTTTGGAAAGTGTAGTTTTCAATAAGTTCCTTGCCTCGTCAAAGCTGAAAGTTTCCCCATGATACAATAGTAATCTTGTATGTTTTGTTGAACGTGAAGGAGATTCTTTCTTCGAATAGTATGTGATGGCTGAGTTCATTTCAAATTTGTTTTTTAGGTCGAATGCAGTTCATCTTGTCCAGCGAAGGCATGACTGTCCCTAGCCGTGTCTACCTTTAGAATATTTCATGAATATACTTCTTGTTTCTCTTTACATCTTGAATGTGTTTTTGGGTTTATGTGTGCTATGGTAAGTTAGAGATAAACGTGTTCTTTATACTTAGACATCACTGTATTTTGCCAATAGTATAGTGTTTATTCCTGCCCGGTTTTGATAGTTAAATATATATACAACATGTATTTTGCCTGCTCTTTTCTTGTTTCCCATATATTGTCGGCTGTTATATTAGTATTTATATGCCTCTATTTCAAAGATTCTTTTACGTTAGTTTGAAGGTGATGTGGCTAGTTGTCTGGGGCTGGTTGAAATCTTAAGGTCCTTTCTATAAGAGAAAATTGAACGTTAGCAAGCTGAGGTCCGGAACTTTAAACGTTCACACTACTTTTGTGTTATTACTTGAATCGTTGAATATATGTGTATTTATTCGGCATGGAAGAATATATCACTTTAGACACATGCTTATTTATCGCGGGCTTTACCGGAAGGAATGGCTTGATGGCAAATTTTTTGGTTGTTATTGCTTAAAGTTAGTTTATTTGTTGACTTTGGTCATCCTTAGTTGGGTTTCATTTGGCCTTCTTTGAAGTTATATATTTTTTTTATCGTGTTTCATTTAAATACATCTTGTTTACTTTGTCGTTTCATGTGCTAATTTATTTCTACTTGGTTGCATGTGAAATTCCCCCCGAGTCCGTTTTGGGACTCCATCCTCCTCTAGTCATTCGGAAGAGCGGTAAAGGCTCAAAATTCTTTATTTCGAGTCAAACCATCAAGATGAACATGCCAGATCTGAAATTCCATGAAGATCGAAGATAGTCGAAGGCATTGGATCAGAAGACTGCTTTATTTTATCTTTTGTATTTTATTTGTAATGGGTATAAGCCCTTGTTGTTTTACTTTCTTGTATTTATTTTTGTATGTTTAGACTAGGACAAATAAAAATGGGTCAAAAACCCAAAGGCAGGTGGGTCCAAATTTCGGTCAAGGGGAAAAGAACCCGAAATTGGACCCAAAAATCTCTCCCTCTCTCTCTGTCTTTATTATTTGTTTATGTGTTCGTTTAAATTTTGTTAGTTAGGGTTAGAAAAACTCCGAACCCCATCGAACGCCTTTTTTTTTATCAAATTAAAACTAAAAGTGCATCTTATAACGATAGATGTTTCAAATTCAAGAGTTCAGTTAAAGTTTAAATTTAGGAAGTATAATTTCAACAGATTCACAAATTTTGAAAAAATAAACATAGTCAAAATGTTAATCGCTGGAAAATCTTATTTAGCGGAGCGTCTTAGGTGCCTTCAACACCTTCCTAAGAAGCTAATAAGAATCTTGAACACTTAAAATGTTTTCAAAACAATTTTTCTATTTAAGTTGTTCGAAAACAACTTTTTTCTTAATTTTCCTTAAAAAATTAAGTGGTGACTCCTAAAATGTCGAAAATATCTTTTAAAATGAAATATACTCTTTTCGAATACTTTTCCGATAAAAAAGAATGGCGTCTCCGCTGGGGAGTTATGGAAGATTCTAACCCTAAGATTAACTTATTTGACTATTTGTGATAACTGTGTATTTTCTTAGTTGTTCTAGTTTTTGAAATATTGCATTTCATGGCATATTTCCGCCAAACGGCAAGTAGTTTGCATTAGGAAATGGAAGTTACGCGGCTTACCGTGGCTTTCTTAAGATATACCCAAGAAATCGTTTGGGAGTATCAAAAAAATAGTCGGAATGTGGTCATCCGGCGTTGTTTGGTAGCTCCACCCCGGCGTTTGTCCGACTCGAGTAACCGTCAATTCGAAAACAACTCTAGAAAGCCTAAGATAGAGAGAAACCAAAACCGAGTTAAGCATCAGCCTAGGACGGTTTAATACCCAAGGCGTACTAGGTCCATTTTAGTAGAAAAACCACCAAAATCGTGTCTAAGGTCTTCGACCTTACGACACACCATATTGTTTGACATTCAAATAAATGTAAGTGTGAAAACCAAATTTGGGGTAGGGGAAAATCTAACGGGTTTCTATTTTACAGATATGAATCGCTTCCCTATGTTTGATATGGTCGTCTCAGTGCCACCTCAGCTTATGATGTGGTACAACTATTTGGACTGGGATCATAGGCGAACCCTTAACAAGTACTTAGGTGCCTTAACCGAGCTAACTAACATGGATGGTTAGCCAGCACTAATCGAGGTGCTTACGGGGTATTGGGATAGTCAGAAGATGTTCTTTCATTTCGGAATAGCCGAAATTACCCCGACATTGGAAGAGATAAGGGATTGTATAGACACCGTGGGCACTGGGATAGAAAGGAGAGCCCAAAAACAAGAGGATATTTTCATCCCCAACAAACCTTCCATAGAGAATATTGAAGATTGGTTTGGACTAAGAAAGGACTTTGCTTGTTGGTGTCAGGATTCTCACATGATGTTCAAAGATCTCTATATTAGATTCGGACACGCGAGTTTCTACGCCGCATACAATCAGGAGTTTATGATTTCCTGCAAAGAGTGGAACGAGGTCCGTCCTCCTAGCGTTTGTCGTGGCACTGTTGGGAAGAATGGTATTCCCACACGGTCCGAGTTTGAGCATCAACATCAGAGTCAGAACGCTCGTCCACACGTTGTTCAAAGGATACGAAAATCAAGGAACAACAAAATACTACCCCGTGGTTCCAGTCATATTATTTGACATGTATCGGGCCTTATGTAAGTGCAAAGAAGGACACCGATATTTCAAAGGGTGTAATCTACTCCTCTAGTGGTGGATTCTTAGCCATTTGGCGAAGTGTGCTGGGACTCGGGAATTGCACACACTCGACAACAAAAACACTCTCAAGGACTTAAACGATTTACTATTCTGGGCAATTATGAACGATAGGAGAACAAGAGGGAGATGAGCCCAAATTTTCTCCGAATTGAGAGATTAATACCTCCAATGGATGCTAGACCGTTTTATATCCAAGGAAGTTATCGTGGAGAGTCCCAGACATGTCGTGCTACCTCTACTGGGGATTCGGGGAATTCACCCTTACGCGCCATTTAGAGTCTTGCAACAGTTCGAAAGAAAACAAACCAGTCCAAGAGAGGCGTACTATGGTGCTTATGTGTATGACATTGGAGATGACAGAGTGCATGACGCTTCGGAAATGCTTAGAGAATGGAAAAATGCCAAGCGCATGGGTAAAGACACTATCGCCCCTGACCGATTCAATGCTGGATATGACAAAGGTTACAAAGAATGACTGAAGAGGGACATACAAAAAAACTTAGTTCAGATTCCCCGTAGCTTTCGTAGTGTGACGGACAAAGAAGCCAAATTAGTGGCTGAATCGCAAGAGATAAAGGAAGAGGCCAAGGAGGTGTATGCTAAGTTCGTAAGGAATCAAGACGCGTTTGAGAGGGCAACTCGAGAGGTTGAAAGACCGAGGCAGGGGTATGATGAGTTTGACAACTGGATCTAGCAGAAAAATTGAGAGGATGCGATACGAGAGTCTGGAAGACAAAGGACGTTCAGGTGAATGTTTTCTATTGATGCTGAGGTATATGTTTCAGCAACACAAAATCCAGAAAGACAACGATGGAGAAGGACCATCCAAAGAAGCATAGTGGGCATCACCCCTGCGCGGGTTTTTACTTGTATTTACACTACTTTAGCCCCTGCGTGGGCCTAATTTTGTTGCACTTTCGAATGGACCCTGCGTAGGTTTGTATTTATATTTGTTTTTCTCTTTTGAACATTTTTATTCAATATTAAATGTTATTTTGGGGGGAATCATTTATTTGGTTTAAATTCACATGTACATCATTCGAATGCGCTACGCCTACCCTTGGCACAAAAGGGTACCTTTGTATGTTTTAGGACGCGATATATATGTGTGTTTAAATGCTTATGTGTTATGTTGCTTTGAATGAGGATATCGTAAACCCACTCCTAGCCAGAAATTCCAAAGAATTTACGGAAACCACTATTTCAAAGGTCCGACCAAAATTCCCAAGTCTCAAGTTTCTCACCCAAAAGGCCATATCCCATCCCACAAATCCTAAATACTTCTCTATCATCTCAGGAAAGGTGAATCGCCGCTATGGACAATGGCAAGAACGTCCAGACAGAGCTAACTGAAGAGCAGTTGCGAAGAAAAATCAAATGAGTCACTCGAGAAATTCAAAGGGTTAAGGAGGAAGGACCCAAAGTTGACATTACCACGGCAATCTACAAAGCGGCAGCCATGACATTGGATAAAGATCTGGCATCGCAGATAAAAAGAAAGAAAGAGGTTGAGATGGAAACCGAAAGCTTAAGAAAAAGGTTGAACATGCTTCGTTTTAAGGTGCAAGAAGGAAAGGCAAGAGAGGCAAAAATAGGTGTTGAGACTGCCGTACTGTTGGCCAAAAGTGTATCACTCAATGAGGAATTCACGACCCTTAGCAACTCAAAGGGCGGAAAATACCTCGCCCGTGACCAGGGAGAAGATAACAATGGCCCCGACTATGAGTTAATTGAGGAGGACGATAAGGAGGAAATCGTCTACAAGCCTCTATTTCCGATTTTTTGAAAGGAACTGAGTGACGCAACAATAAGGAGAGAAATCACTAAAATGTTGTTGTCATCGACAAGGAATTTCAATGTTGTTTTTTTAATTTCCTTGTAATTGCAATTAAAGAATGAATGAAAATATTTCATCCTAAACTCGAACTACGTTTGGCCTGAATTCTGCTTGTGAGATACGTAGGAAGCCTTTCCCGGCCCGGCCCCTATCGGTAAAAATTTTCATTCTCCTACGTGTTACAAACATATGAAGATAAGATCAACGGGCATCGAAAAGCAACTGCAAGAAGACCATAGCTCAACGTGATTCAGCATTCCCGAGATAGCGTTAAAATAAGCTAATTCCTGTTTGTTCAAAATGTATTTCGTCCTCCTTCGTGGGTTAAAGATATCCTGAAACAAAGCGATTTGTGTGTTTATCTGCTTTCTGTGTGATATTATGCATTTTGTACTCTTAATATGCGCTAACAAAATTGCCTTTGAGTTGTTTCACTTCTCAGGTACTATTAACTGGTCTGTGTCGATCAAAGCTGGCATATCATCTCTACTTCACCAGATCGAAAGGTCATACAGATTCCTTCCCCGGATCAAACACAGACAGAGGAAATACAACTATGGGAGACAATAATGATGAAGCTAATCCCACAGATGTTGTGGTGTCTCAGCCCATCGTGGCAAAACAAAATGAACTAATAGCGCAACTGATGCAACAGATAGCCGAGATAAGAGTCGAGATGCAGCGGAGGCAAGACACGCCTCCACCCGGATTTGGACCTAATTTTTTTTATGTGAGGCCTCTGATGTACTTCCCCTCGTCCAACTTGGATCCAATGCAGAACCAGCCGTCAACACCTGTGCATAACCCTTCTGGGATAGATTTGACAACCCAAAACCCTCAGTATGCTTCCGTATCTTATCAAACTCCCTCACCGCTTCCAAAAAACCCTCCTCAAATTCCATCACATCCCTAGAATACTCAAACAACCCCACCACCCTAAAATGAAAATCAAAATCTGACCGCCTTCAACCCCCAAACACTGCATCCAACTTAACACAAATCACCAATCCTCAAAACTAACCACAAAACTACCAAACTGCACAAAACGTCCCGAGCCCTTCTATAGCTCCACCTCTCCAAAAAAGAACCACATTCCAAGTTCCCGTTCCGGCCGAGCATGAGGTGAACGGTTCTGAGTAGGATCACTACGAAGAGGAGGAGATAGAGTGGAAGGCAAGGGAAGAAGCAAAGATTGACATAAAGGAGGAGATTAAAAGGGGAATGAAGGAGTTACAATGCGTTCCAGACGACGCCAAATTGAGCTATGCAAAATTGTGTATCCACCAAGACATTAACCTTCCTGAACGGTTCAAAATCCCAAAGTTTGATACCTTCGGAGGGGTAGGCAACCCCATGGCGCATTTGAGAGCGTACTCCGACCAACTCGTGGGAGTTGGCAAAGATAGGGCTTTACTGATGAGGTTGTTCAGCCGGAGTGTGTATGGTGAGGCCCTCGACTGGTTTACGTCACACGAAACCAGGCAGTTGCCTAGTTGGAGCATGCTAGCTAAAGACTTCATTGATAGATTTGCGTACGATGTTGAGATAGTCCTTGATCGATTGTAGAAGTGTTTGTGCAGGTGCAAGAGCCCGAATACTATGACAAAACCATTTTTTTAATCGGAGCCAAATTCACTGAGATAGTCAAAGTTGGCTAGACTATCGAAGACGGTCTAAAGTCGGGGAAGATAGCCCGAGTATCAGCATCGCCTGGATCTTCCGGACTGATGAGGAAGAATAGAGGAGGTTGTCGCTGTTTCATACGGGGGAAGAAAGTCTCCAGAAACTTATCACGTCCTCAAGACCGCTCCAACCCTCCACGAAATTCTCACCAAGCCTATCGTCCACAATCCAATCATTCCAGCAACTACAACACTGCCCCCACTTATCCAGATGCCCAAATTCTGTCGTATCAAAATCCACTCCCAAATCTCAAAAATTTTCCCTCCATGTACCCAAATTACCCCCAAGCTTATCAAATTCCACCCTCTTATCAGAATATCGCTCCCAGCTTTGCTAATGTATAGTCGAGCTATCGAGAACCTTCCCCCACATATCATGTCCAAGCTCCAGCATATCAAATCCCCCTCCCGAATTACCAAGATCCAGTGCCAAATTACAAGAAAAATCCCTACCCTAGAACCTAAGCTCCTCGCCCAAATGCTCGCAATTATAAACAGGTTCCTCCCCCTCGGCAAAGTGGGTATGATCCTTTTCGTCCCATGTTTGAGAAGAGGCCTTTGAGAAACTTTATTACCGCGCTGGCAGAAAGCTGGACGAAGCTATTCGAAAGACTATCCGTGGCTGGATACATCCACCCGGTGGGGCCCAAGCCCGTGGATGTAAACTCTAAATTCTACAAACCGGAGCAGAGATGTGCTTATCATTCCAACAGTCTTGGAAATGACACAGAAGGCTGTATCAATCTGAAGCACAAGATCCAGGATCTGATCGACCAGCAAGCGGTCTTTATCTAGCTTGCGACCCCGAACGTTAATAGAAATCTGTTACAGAATCATGGGGGTGGAAACATCAACATGTTAGAAACAAACAAAGATGAGTGTGAAATCAAGAGGATTACTCCTGTTATGCAGGAAGACTTGGAAAAGGATGTCGCTTGTTTAAGCGTAAAAAAAATGGAGAGTTTGTTATTCTGACACCTATGAAGGATGTTTCCTTGGTACCCTAAAAAACTCTCACCAAACCCAGGTTTGTCATAGAAACGGCTGTGGCCCAAGGCTTGACTATATCCGGAAGATGTTACACTGCTGATGAGCTTTCTCTCGGAGGACAAAAAAAAGCATGCCAAGAGACCAATAAATGAAGCATAAGCCGAGGAGTTCTTGAGGAGAATGCAACCTAAAGATTACTCCATTGTCAAACACTTGGAGAAGACTCCGGCTCAGATCTCTGTGTGGGCCCTACTGATGAGCTCTTGGTCCCACAGACAGGCTTTGATGAAATCTCTGGATGACACGTACGTGCCCTCAGGTACAAGAAGCGATAATGTAGCTGCCATGATTCTTCAAGTCATTCTAGGAAACTTCATCAGCTTCTGCGATGATGAATTGCCAGCCGAAGGGAGATCCCATAACAAAGCTCTATAAGTCACTGTGATATGCCGAGGAAAGGTCGTCAATCATGTTTTGGTAGACGATGGATCTGGTCTGAACATATGCCCGTTGTCAACATTGAAACAGCTGAGGTTCGACCTTGGAAAATTGGAGGAAAACCAGGTTAATGTAATAGTGTTTGATGGTGTCCAAAGAGACACATTAGGGGCGGTGTACTTGACCCTCCAAATTGGCCCCGCGGAGTTCAACGCGAAGTTCCAAGCGTTGAATATTGACACCAGCTATAACCTTCTTTTGGTAAGGCCGTTCATTCACATGGCTAGAGCTGTCCCCTCTACCCTTCATCAAATGATGAAGCTTGTATGGAAAAATGAGGAGATAGTTATTCATGGTAAAAGAAGTCACTCAGACAAGCAGGTGCCGGTCTTTGATGACACGCCGCAAGGTTCTGATTTTTACACGGTGGAGTTGGTAAATTCCACCGATGAGGATTTTGCCCCGCAGACTCCCATGCCGTCCGTGGACAGAATGATCGCCACGGTTATGCTACAGAATGGGTTTGAACCAGGTCTCGGATTGGGAAGAAATTCCCAAGGGATTATCGAACCTGTTCCAGTCCTTACTAAAGGATTCAAATATGGTTTGGGGTATACCCCCAGAGATGACGATGTGAAGATGAAGAAGAAAAAGGATCAAGAGTTGGCTAAACCGATCCCGCATCTGTATCAATCTTTTCCAGTCCGTGAGTATGCTGAGCCTGAAGACTGTGGGGAATGAATATGTGACCTCTTCGAGGAGATCAATGCTATTATCAAGGAAGAGGTCGAGCCAGCTGGTATTCGTGATGCTGAACCAGGGGAGATGCTGCAGAATTGTACTTCCACGCCAATCCTGATGTCCCAAACTCTTTGGTAGAAAGAAGTTATTTTATGCTTACTTAAATCGGTGGTTGTCCGGAAGAGGCCTGATACCCACATTTCAGCATTTTTCTTAATTGTTCGAATTTTGAATTTTTGTCGTGATGTTTAAAAAAGCGACATGTCCCTGCGCCATGACCAAAGTTTGCATTTTGTTTTAAATGAAAGCCTCCTTATTTTTAAGTTTTCTTATTTAGTTGATTGTTATACTTTACATTCATAATTTTGTCTGTTTATGATTTCAGTAACATAAGTTACAGACGTGCCAATGTCATGTCATTTCATGAGCTAAATGAACAAAATGAGACATATGAAGACAAGGTAGACGACTATGAAGAAGAAAATTGGGAACCAGATTATGTTGTTGAGGAATTTTGACAATTCGAGAATCAGCATAAACCGAATATGGAGGAGATGGAAACGGTGAATTTGGGAGATTCAGAATGTGTCAAAGAGGTTAAAATCAGCACATACCTGAATGGAGCTCAGAAGGAGAGCCTGATTCATTTGCTTGCCGAATACAGTTCATGTGTTTGTTTAGGAAGTCGGTGACATACAGGGGTTGAGTACTGACGTCTTATCTCATAAGCTACCTATGAAGTTAGGGTTCGAGCCGGTGAAACAAAAGACTCAAAAATTCAAGCCTGAACTGAGTTTGAAGATTAAGGAAGAAATCACCAAACAAATAGAGTCTCGATTGGTGGAAGTAATGCAATATCCAACCTTGTTGGGCAATGTCGTTCCGGTCGCCAAGAAGGATGGGGAAATCAGGATTGTGTTGATTATAGAGATCTCAACAAGGCTAGTCCAACGGATAATTTTGGTTTGCCAAACATTCATATTTTGACTGACAACTGTGCCAAACATGCGGTGCAGTCATTTGTGGACTGTTACACAGGTTATCACCAAATTTTGATGGATGAAGAATACGCTGGAAAAACGGCTTTCATCACACCTTGAGGTGTATATCACTACAGGGTGATGTCGTTCGGCCTCAAAAACACCGGTGCCACTTACATGAGAGCCATGACGACTATTTTCCATGACATGATTCATAAGAAAATTGAACTGTACGTGGACGATGTCATAATCAAGTCCCGCGAGAGTTCGGATCATTTTACACACCTGAGAAAATTCTTTCAACGTTTGCGTCGGTACAACTTGAAGCTAAATCCCGCCAAATGCTCTTTTGGAGTCCCAGCTGGGAAGTTGTTGGGATATATAATCAGCAGAAGGGGTGTTTTGCTTGACTCCTCCAAGATTAAGGCAATTCAAGAGTTACCTCTGTCGAAAACGAGAAAAGAGGTGATGAGTTTATTAGGAAGGTTAAACTATATTAGTCGGTTTATAGCACAATCAACAGTAGGATATAAGCCTATTTTCAAGTTGCTGAAGAAAGACGCCCCGACTAAGTGGACTGAGGAATGCCAAAGTGCTTTCGACGCTATCAAGAGCTATTTGTCTAACCCACCACTATTGGTTCCTCCACGAGAAGGGAGTCCTTTGTTGTTGTATTTTTTGTTTCGGATAGTGCCTTTGGATATGTGCTTGGTCAACAAGACGAGACAGGAAAGAAGGAAAAGGCTATCTACTACATAAGCAAGATATTTACTCCGTACGAGTCTCATTACATGTTATTGGAGAGAACATGTTGTGCTCTGACGTGGCTTGCCCAGAAACTGAGACACTATTTGTCTTCTTATACTACATATATCATTTCCAGAATGGATCCATTGAAGTATATTTTCCAGAAAGCGATGGTGACTAGAAAGTTAGCTAAATGAAAAATGCTTTTGAGTGAGTTCGATATCGTATATGTGACTCAGAAGGCAATAAAGGCACAAGCCTTTGCTGATCATTTTGCACAAAATCCCATTGACGAAGAATATGAACCACTCAAGACATATTTTCACGATGAATAAGTGTCATTTGTGGGTGAAAATATATCTGAAGCGTATCCAGGTTGGAGACTATTTTTTGACGGAGAGGAGAATCAACAAGGTAAAGGTATTGGAGCAGTCTTAGTATCAGAATCTGGTCAGCATTATCCTATGGCCCCAAAACTACGATTCAATTGCACAAACAACATGGCCAAATACGAAGCTTGTATTCTTTGTTTGAAAATAGCCATCGATATGAATGTTTACGAGTTACTGGTTATTGGAGACTCGAACCTTTTGATTCACTAGGTTCAAGGCGAATGGGCTGTAAAGACCCCAAGATTATACCTTACGTACAATATGTGCAAAATCTGTGTAAAAGGATTCGCATGATCAAGTTCAAACATACTCCCAAAGTACAGAATGAGTAAGCTGATGCTCTTGCCACCATCACTTCGATGATCAAACATCCGGATATTGATTACATCGACCCGCTGGATATATAGTTGAAGGAACATTAAGTCCATTGTTCACATGTTGAATCAGAACCAGACGGTTTGGCTGGATATTTTGGTATAAAGAGGTACTTAGAGTCTGGGATATATCCTGAAGACGCTACATCTAATCAGAAGAAGTCGATACATCGTATGGCTCTCAATTTCTTTCTAAATGGAGATGTCCTGTATAGGAGGAATCCAGATTTGGATATTTAAAGATGCATGGATGCTGCTGAAGCAGTAAGGCTTATTGAACATATACATGCTGGAATTTGTGGTACACATATGAATGGGCTTACTTTGGCAAGAAAGGTTCTTCGAGCCGATTATTTCTTGATAACTATGGAGAGTGACTGTTGCAAATTCGTACAAAAATTCCACAAATGTCAAGTGCACAACGATTTGATACGGGTGCCACCTCACGAACTTAACGCTAAAAGTTCACCATTGCCATTTGTAGCTTGGGGATGGGATGTCATCGATCCTATTGAGCCGACATCTACCAATGGACACAGATTCATTTTGGTTGCCATTGAATATTTCACCAAGTGGGTGGAAGCAGCCTCTTACAAGTCGGTAACCAATAAAGTGGTGGCCAATTTTGTCCGCAACAATCTGATATGCAGATTTGGAATTGAAGAATACATCATTAATGATAACGGTGAAAATCTCAACAGTCATTTAATGAAAGAGATATGTGAGCAATTTAAGATTATTCATCGAAAGTCAACTACTGATCGCCTCCAAATGAACGGAGCTGTAGAGGACGCCAACAAGAATAGCAAAAAGATTTTGAGGAAAATGATTGACAACCAGCGAGGGTGGCATGAAATGTTGCCATATGCTCTACTAGGTTATCTAACGATGGTCAGAACATTGACTGGGGCTACTCCATACTTGCTAGTATATGAAACGGAGGCAGTCGTGCCTGTTGAAATTGAGATACCGTCATTGAGGATCATCTAAGAAGATGAATTAAGTAATGCCGAATGGGTTACCAAACAGATTGATCAACTAGCTTTGATTGATGAGAAGAGAATGATTGTCGTTTGCCATGGCCAGTTGTATAGACATAGAATGACTTGCGCCTTTAACAAAAGAGTAAGAGCTAGATATTTTGAATTTGGTCAGTTGGTTCTTAAGTGTATTTTTCCTCATCAAGACGAGTAGAAAGGAAAGTTAGCGCCAAACTGGCAGGGCCCTTACATGGTTCGTAAACTATTATTTGGAGGTGCTTTGGTCCTGTGAGAGATGGATGGCGATGTATGGCCGAAACCTATCAACTTAAATGATGTCAAGAGATACTATGCGTGAAGTTTCATTTTTGCATTTTTCTTTTATTTACTTGTAATCGTTCTATTTTCTTGTATTTGTTAAATTTGAATTATTATCCCTCTTGAAACGAACTATGTCTGACCTGAATTTTTGAGAACGAGATACGTAGGCGGCCTATGTCGGCTTCGGTCACCCCATTTACCCCCTGTAATTATATCTTTGTATCTGAAACGACGTTCGACCTGAATTCTCGAGAATGGGATATGTAGGCGGTCTTTGTTGGCCTCGGTCAGTTTCTTTGTAAATTTTGTTTTGTTAACCTTTAAGGGGAACTACGTTTGACTTGATTTCTGCCTCAACGGGATACGTAGGCACCACAAGGGTTCGGTCATATTTACCATAAGTTCACTCCTTCTTGCAGTGAAACTGGGACAAAATTTTTGAGAGGGACTTTAAAATTCTCTAGAATAAATTTCCCCTTCAGTAGGTCAAACCAAATACGTTTTAAGATCTGCAACTGGGACAGAATTTTTTAGAAGATTTCAAAAATCTCGCGATCTGTTCATTTACAATGGAAATATAAACAAGACGGTAAACTTGGACAGAAATTTTTAAAATGGCCTCAAAATTTTGTTATAATCTTCCCTACAAGTTCGGCGTGACTTTGAAACCCATCAGCGAAATGGCCTCAAAATTTTGTTATAATCTTCCCTACAAGTTCGGCGTGACTTTGAAACCCATCAGCGAATGATCAGATAGACCTTTCGGGTTCCAGATTCAAAGGAGCTCGTTATGCCTGATATGACATAACTTGGTAGTGAGTTTTTCAATATACTATTTCTTAAAGATTTCTTATTTATCTTAAAATTTCCCTTCCATGTTTCATTTGTATTGGCATAAGATATTTCTTCTTATCTATCAAGAGTCGGAAAATCCATCGGAGATATCCATACAAGGAGCAAACAACTAAAGGAATTGACACAGATCAGTATGTTTTAAAACTGCAATTTCAATATGGATGCAGGTTTATAGTTTCACTTTGAAATCAGCCAAATTCTCCCGACGAATGAATATGGAGATGTCCCAAAGAGGAGAAAACTATCTCCACAATCAGTAATTTTACTAGGAGCAGGAGGCAGTTCATATCGTTCGTGTCAGGATGCTTGGGAATGTTGTTTGTTTATTTCAAGCCATTCCCAACAATGTGAAATTTACGAAAGATGTCTAGCAAGATTCAAAAGTAAATCAAACAAGAATCTCAACAAAGATCTCACGATTTTCGTGAAGGACGCTCTTTGCATTGCGTTATCAAAGCAGGATAATTATTGTCAATCAGGACAATGCATTACACAGAAGAGATAGTTATCTTATTATTTATTTATCGACCAAGTTGATATATTATTTGGAGGTCGTCTTGCCGTTATCATCAATAGAGCTGATATGAGTATTCATGCATTGCAGAAATCACGCATAAGGTAAAATCATGCATCGCGTGAAATTATGCATTGCGGGAATCACACATAACGTAAAATCATGAATCACAAAAAATTGTGCATCGCGGAAATCATGCATTGCAGAAAATCATGCATAGCGGAAAATTGTTCATCGCGGAAATCATGCATTGCGGAAAATCATGCATTGCCAAAATCATGCATGGCGGGAAATCATGCATCGCGAGTTTGGAATTTATGCATCACGAGAAGATTTAATGCCTAGTCAAATTTATATAGCGTGGGAAGACTTTATACCTCGTTGGAATTTATGCATCACGAGAAGATTTCATGCCTCGTCAAATTTATATATCGCGGGAAGACTTTATACCTCGCTGGAACTTATGCACCACGATAATATTTCATGCCTCGTCAAATTCATATATCGTGGAAAGACTTTATACCTCGCTGGGATTTATGCATCGCGAGAGGATTTCATGCCTCGTCAAATTTATATATCGCGGGAAGACTTTGTACCTCGCCGAAGTTTTATGCGTTACGACAAGAAACCATGCCTCGTTGAAAATCATGCATCATAGAAATCATGCATCGCGAGTCAATAGTTATGCGACGAGAAGATTCCATGCCTCATCAAAATATATATATCGCGAGAAGATTTGATACCTCATCAAATTTATACATCGCGAGAAGAGTTTATGTCTCACTGAAAGTTATGCATTCTGAGAAGATTTCATACCTCGCAGGAATTTACGTATTGCGGGAAGATATTCATGCCATGCAAGAGGACATACACTGATAAAGAAAGGGAAATTCTATATCCCAAGAGCAACATTTATTCATCGGCCTCAAATGCTTTCTGTTATTTTTGATAAATGTAAACATCAAGAAAAGCATCAAAGACGACGACAGAAGAAACATCAATATCACATCAGCATTTATCTATTTATTTCGATACCAAGTATAGAGTACATTGAAGATTATATTGCAAAACATAAGGCGTAAGCTTTATTTGCTGGACGTCAGACCGACCGAGTCGACATCGATTTAAGGAGAACAATGAAGTGTTGACACGGTAAAAAAGACACTGGCTCCCATACTAATTACTTTTTTTAGCTGACGAGTGTTGTCTCAGTCTTTGTTGAGAGCATCCAAAAGGATGAATTCTCCAAAACCACAGGT
Organism: Solanum lycopersicum; assembly: GCF_036512215.1. Taxonomy (NCBI): domain Eukaryota; kingdom Viridiplantae; phylum Streptophyta; class Magnoliopsida; order Solanales; family Solanaceae; genus Solanum; species Solanum lycopersicum. The sequence goes on along the minus strand of NC_090800.1, from coordinate 59,398,622 downwards.
GCAGATGACATCAAAAAAGATGCAGCACAACGTGGAACTTTTTCTTAGCAGCGAACTGGGACAGAGTCCAATGAGGAATGTCAAACTCTTAGGACGCGAGCAGAGGAACGACTTCCACCACAATCAAAACACACCTCTAGAAGCATGCGGGCTTTTCTTTAGTTCTATTAGTTTCAGTCTCGCATCCGGAAGTTTCAATTTATCTGAAGCAAGTTTCAAATCTGAGTGACAATACGCCAAGAGCTTTGGAAATTATGTTCGTATAAGTTCTTAATTATGGGTGTGAAGCGCGCCACATTCATGGCTAAGAGGTTACAAGCCTCCTTTTCTACTTGTTAATTTGGAACTTGTCCAAAACCGAAGCTTATCTAGCATAATAGATTTCCTTTTCCACCAATCGAGTCGAACTACACAGAGCCTGATTCTGAAGGTTTAAAGATATGCAGACGGATTCAATGTTGAAACTCGGCTGTATTCCAACATTCGCTCTCGAATTCTGTTCTCGAGTATTTCGATACCTTCATAATTCGGTATCGAGGTGGCTTTTGATTCATTCAAAATCATGCGGTAAATCAAGCTTATTGAACTACAAGTGGCCTGAATTCTCATATAACCTGAGATATGTAGGAAAAGCTATTTCAACGGTTCGTCCATAATTCCTAAACCCTTTGTCGATTCCTTTCTCTAAAAAATGAATGGGGTTGGTCAAAATTGGTTTGGTTAATTTCACTTTCCTCGAATTTCTTGCATCAACCCAAGTAAAATGAGGGACAGTTGTTGACACCCAAATTTTGACCCGCGTAGGCATAAATTACTTATCGAGCTTTGTAAGTTTTCTAAATAATTTAAATTAATTAGTTTTATAATGTTTGCGAATATAATGCATGAACTTTTGTCACTCCGGATACTTTTATCATAACATTAGATAATATATATATATATATATATATATATATATATATATATATATATATTGGCATAATTATGTATATAATTAGTATAATTTATGATTATTCAAAACCATCTCAAGAAAATATTTTATATTTTAAGTATTTTACTAAACTAGTTTAATTTAAATTATAATTATACGGTCGAATCACTTTTTACGATTATATTACTAAATAAATAAGCTCGCTAATAAATTTAGACCAAATTCGTTTTGTTTTAAATCAATTGGCTTATATAAATTTAACTTATTTTCCCTTTTAATTCATTTTGAAAAACCAAATTTGGGCCTCTTCCCTTTGTTCTTATTAGCACAATCGTTTATTTCCTAACCCGTTCCCCTTTAATTTAAATCCCAGCCCAAATGAATTCCTCCACTCCCAACTTCAACCCATTTTTAATTTTTGTTCCTACCAGGCCCACTCCCCTATTTCCAGCCCACATCTATTTCCTCTCTACCCAGGCCGCCCATTTTTTTAATGGAAAAGGAGCCAGCAACCCAATATCATTTTCCTCTAATCCAGCCCACTTCTCATGCCCATATCCTACTTTACCCTCCAGCAAAATCAAATAACCCGACCAAGACATTCCCCTCCCTCATCTCCCTCATGCGATCCCCCCCCTATAAAAATGAAACCCAGAAAAAAATAAACGAACCCAGACGGAAATCCCCAAAACAAAACAACAAATTTGCAGGAACCCCCCTTCCCCTCACGCGATCCCCCACACCCAGACGCTAGAAATTCCATACCCCGCGTCTCCCCCCACGCTCTCTCCCTCCTCTCTCTCTCCTCCTCTCTCTAGCGCGTGGAGGATCAAGGCAGCAACGGACACCTGCTGTCCTGCTGCTCCGTACGTGAGTCTGCGCACAAGACGATGGAGAGTTCATCCTTCCAAGCGGAGATTGCTCCATGCAAGAGCACAAGGACATTATTTTCGATCCGAGCCGTCCAATGATTTGTTTTCCAGATATTGGCGGCCTTTTGTGCAATACTCAGCTGGATGTTCTTATCCAAAGGGGAGGATTTTGAATTTCATTTTGAGGGGAATGTCGATTTTCGCCCTAGCTTTTTTTGAATTCTCCCCGCCCTCCTCCGGATTGAGAATCCTTTTCTTTTCCCCTATAAATACCCCAGTTTTTATCCCGTTCAAGGGATTTTTTTTGGGGATTGTTTGAGGGAAATTCTTTTGGTCTTCCTGAGTTATTTTGGATGAACCAAAAGGGAAAACTGGGGAAAAATTTTGGAGGCTTCACTGTTGGTTTCAGAAGATTAAAAGCAGTCTAATTACAAAAGAGCAGTTACGTAGCCAAGGGAGATAGAAATCTTATACATTCATGTGTGGGATTTTAGAAAGAGACTTCCAAAAGGTCGAAGTTGTCGATTCTGCTCGCACTATTTGCTATTTCGTCTGAGGTGTGGAAGCTCGTTCATGTTTTGCTTGTTTGTCTTTATTATCGCTGCTCGTCAATAGGTAAACACCTCCTTTACGTAGCTTTCTTCTCTTCTTGTTTTCGATATGATGAATTGAGGGTTGGGAAACTTTTCGTGTGCCTACTGGTCATGTTATCGCTGTTGGGTTTGACATTGATGGATGTGTTTTTTTGAAGTTTGCTTGTTTTTTTCTTTTATTTGCATATATAGCCCATTTGTTCCTGTTTTCTTTATTTGATTAAAAACATCATCCAGGTTTTTAATCATCGTATTAGGTTATATAGATTTATGGCTTTCCTTTGTTGACTTCATGTTTTGGTTATCCCTTTTGTTATCTCTTGATGTTTTTTTTGCGGAAAGTGTAGTTTTCATTAAGTTCGTTGCCTCGTCTAAGCTGAATGTTTTCCCATGATACAATAGTATTCTTGTATGTTTCATTAAACGTGAAGGAGATTCTTTCTTCCAATAGTATGTGATGGTGAATTCATTTCTAATTTGTTTTTTAGGTCGAATGCAACTCATCTTGTCCAGCAAAGGCATGGCTGTCCCTAGCCGTGTCTTCCTTTAGAATATTTCATGAATATACTTCCTGTTTCTCTTTACATCTTGCATGTGTTTTTGGGTTTATGTGTTACATGGTAAGTTAGAGATAAACGTGTTGTTTATCCTTAGACATCACTGTGTTTTGCCAATAGTATTGTGTTTATTCCTGCCCAGTTTGGATAGTGAAATATATATACAGCATGTATTTTACCTGCTCTATTGTTGTTTCCCATGAATTGTTGGCAGTTATAATAGTATTTATATGCCTCTATTTCAATGATTCTTTTATGTTAGTTTGAAGGTGATGTGGTTAGTTAACTAAGGCCGGTTGAGATCTTAAGGTCCTTTCTAAAAGAGAAAATTGAACTTTAGCAAGCTGAGGTCCGGAACTTTAAACGTTCAAACTACTTTTGTGTTATGACCTGAATCATTGAATATATATGTATTTATTCGGCATGGCAGAATGTATTACTTTAGACATATGCTTATTTATCGCGGGCTTTAGCGGAAGGAATGGCTTAATGGCAAATTTTTGAGTTGTTATTGCTTAAAGTTATTTTATTTGTTGACTTTGGTCATCCTTAGTTAGGTTTAATTTGGCCTTCTTTGAAGTTTTATGCTTTTTTTTATTCTGTTTCATTTAAAATACATCTGGTTTACTTTGTCGTTTCGTATGCTAATTTATTTCTACTTGGTTTCATGTGAAATTCCTCCCGAGTCCGTTTTGGGACTTCATCCTCCTCTACGCATTTGGAAGAGCCGTAAAGGCTCAAAATTCTTTATTTCGAGTCAAATTATCAAGACGGACATGCCAGATTCGAAATTCCATGAAGATCGAAGATAGTCGAAGGTGTTGGATAGAAAACTGCTTTATTTTATTCCGTCAAACCATCAAGACGGAATAAGCCCTTGTTGTTTTATTTTCTTGTATTTCTTTTTGTATGTTTAGAATAGGACAGGTAAAAATGGGTCAAAATTCCAAAGGCGGGTGGGTCCAAATTTTGGTCAAGGCGAACAGAACTCGAAATTGGACCCAAAAATCTCTCCGTCTCTCCCTATCTCTTTATTACTTGTTTATGTGTTCGTTTAAATGTTGTTAGTTAGGGTTAGAAAAACTCCGAACCCCATCGAACGCCTTTTATTTTATCAAACTTAAAACTAAAAGTGAATCTTAAAACGATAGATGTTTCAAATTCAGATGTTCGCTTGAGTTTAAATTTAGGAAGTATAATTTCAACAGATTCGCAAATTTTATAAAAATAAACATAGTCAAATTTTTAGTAGCCGGAAAACCGTATTTAGCGGAGCGTCTTAGGTGCCTTCAACACCTTCCTAAGATGCTAATAAGAATCTCGAACCCTTAAAATGTTTTCAAAATGATTTTTCTGTTTAAGTTGTTTGAAAACAAGTTTTTTCTTAATTTTGCTTAAAAAATTAAGTGGCGAGTCCTAAAATGTTGAAAATATGTTTTAAAACGAAATAAACTCTTTTCGAATACTTTTCCGATAAAACCGATAAAATATTTGCTAATGTTTTGTTTCTTTTTATAATGTAATACCCCAATTCCCTGGGTGTGATCATGTTTTTATTGACTTAGTTAAATTTTGGGTATTCTTCTTTACTAATTAATATCTTAACTGAACTGGTTTAATAAACATTTGTGTATTAATCAATGAATTTTAGTTGCAAATGCAAATTTAATTTAGAGTTTCGTCTTTCATGAGAAAGATGTTTTAGAACTAAGGTTTTTATTTCTTATTGTAACTATTGAGTTTATATGGTTTCAGTTCGAGAGAGTAAATTTCTATCTCGATTCTACCTATACTAGCTCAATAGAGTGTATAAATTATGTTTTTTGGTTGGTATTATTGATAAGCTTTTTGAGGTTCAAGAGATCCTGCTTGAATCATAGTAGATGTTTGGGAGAAAAGGGTTAAATATGACTTAAAAACCGTTGATAACAAACTCCGAAAGTACCCTAAATGCCCCCACATTAATTTGACCTTTTTAGACAAGTTAAACTTAACTTTAATTTCTACAATTATCATAGGGAAACAAGTCCGCAACGCTGAGATATCCCCAAAAGTTTTGGAAAATAAATTTTGAGATACTAGAGTCCGCGTTGTGGCCTGCATTGCAGACCAAAATTTGGTCCTTGCTGAACCAAGTATGCGACGTGGACTGGTTCCATTAATGTTCATTTTGTTGCTGCCTTGGGTTGCTTGCTAGACAAAGGTTAGGTCCTCCTCAAGGACCCTTAGGGTGGTCCTTGGGGGTTCGTGCATGGATGTATACACCCTAAACAGGTTCATCTATATGTTAGGTTCATCTCCTATGAATTTAGACTGCAAACAAGAAATAAAAGATGCAAAGGTACACTAGAACACACAAGCACATCTCAAAGTTAACTTTCAAATGTCTTGAACGTTTCACTTTAAAACTCTTCCAAACTAAACACAATATTATTAATTATTTTAAGAACATATAAACTCATGGCACAAATTTTAATCTTTAGTTAAACCTAGTTTGCTTTAGTGAGGTGTTAGAGTCAAGGCAATATCTATCTCCTTTTCTAACATCTGGTTCATCGAGTCTGAGTACATGAAGGATAAGGCTGACATGAGGAGGGAACAATTAGTTGATACATACGTGGAGGTCGACATTGATATGTTGCCTACAGAGGCGGTTGTACTCCCCGTCAGGCTAGTGGGCCCTCCACTGGTTTTGATTATTTTGCTTTTGAGACCCGTAAAACATTTGTTGCACCCCTCCTACTAGATCATCTACCTCTTGTATTTATGCCTCCCGACCCTTATTACCTAGGTGATTCTTTAAAAGAATGCTCATTTAGACCAACCTACTGAAGTGTATGCCTCCCGGGTAGAGACCACTATGCCTAGGATGATAAACCAGGCTATTGGTTCTATCTTAGCCCAATCAGGGATGAGATAAAGGATTATGGTATTGATATTGAGGGTCACTAGTTGGTCTTATATCCCCTTACTATGAGGATGGAGGAGTGTGAGAAGGGCCTGGGTTCCACAAATGTTGTCATGGACTTGAAGGCCAACATTGTTGGGCTACATAGAGATATGAACCAGATGATGTCCACTTGTTTATCCATGTTATTCGGCACAATAAGGAACCTCGAGGTCCCCGACCATATATATTCCTGCTTGTTTTGATGTGTCTCCAACAACTATCGCAGATGAGACTAGAGGTGATGAAGCCTATGCTATGGTGAGAGGGATGAGGAGAAACTTTCTTACAAAGATGAGAGTATGTAAGAGAGTTTACCTAATCTGAAGGGTTCATTATTTATTAAAACAAGTCAGGCATCTCTCCAAGAAGTTTTTATGGTGGGCTTTTATACAGAAAAATATGTTGTGTTACTGGTAAATGATGTCTAAACAAAGGGTAAAGCCACCATTTCTTTTAATCTCTTTTAATTTCTTGTTTTGAAATTGTTTTATTGGCTTTGTCCAAAGAATTATTCTATATATTGTAGAATATGGTTTGAGCCAAAAGTGTAATAAGACTTCGCTTGGTTTTATAAAGATTTTGATTGCATGAAAAATCTTATAGAATTTAGCACTTTTGTATTATCTATTTATGATATACAAAGGGATTTTATGGCACTCTTTCGGGGTCAAGTACGCCATGTTAAACCAAGGGTGTACCCTTGGGTCTTGACAAACATGGTATTAGAGCACAACGTTTATAATGGTTCTAGGATTGTTTTAAATATGCCTAGTAGAGTATTGTTCATAAATGTGAAGTGCGCAACATTTATAAATAAGAGGCTATTGGATTTTTAGGATATATCACTTCTTTATTCTATAACTCATTTTATTGTGTTTTGCTATATAAGGGTAAATTGAAGAAAAAATGAGGAAGTTAATGAACAACAAGAGGTTCCTCTTCGAATTCCACCACAAGCTCAAATTGACGCTATAAGGGAGAATATGATTGATGTGGAGTTTAGGTCGGCTATCCAAATTTTGCTCAAGCTATGAAGGATCAAGTCAATAGAGAGATGGTATGTATGGTGAACCCTAATATGACTCCCGCAGCTCTAGATTGAGTGAATTTGGAAAAATAATCGTCTCGAATTTCTTAGTTCCAAAGTAGGACAATTTCTCAAGATTTGTGGAGGAGATTTAAAATACTTGATTCCACGAGGGTCACTTCTGTTGAGAAATTGGAGTTAGCAGCTTAACAATTGAATATTGTGGGTCAAGTTTAGTATACTCAATGGAAAACAAATAGGCCAGTAGGAGTGGGTCCCATTGAGTGAGAAAGATTGAAAGAAGTATTCCTTGATAGGTTCTTCTGTTTTAAGTTAAGGGAGGATAGGGTGGAAGAGTTTATTAACCTTAGGAAAGGTAGCATGAGTGTTCAGGAGTATGCCTTGAAATTCACCCAACATTCAAATATGCTAAATATATGGTGGCGGATCCGAGGGATGACATGAGTAGGTTTTTTATGGGTGTACCCTACTTTGTTGAAGAAGAATCTCAAATGATTATAATTTTTTGTGATATGGATATCTCTTATCTTATGGTTTTCACCTGAAATACTGAAATGGCTAACTCAAGAAAAAAAATAGAGAGGCAAAAAGCGCTAAGACCAGTGATGGGAATTTCTCCTATGCTAAGTATGACGGGCAAGGTATATCGATGTTCACACAAAGGTATTCGAGTCAATATTCTTCCAAAATATCTAGGTTTGGGCAAGATAAAGGTAGTGGATGTCCATTTCCTAAATCTACTAGCACCATTTTTGGGAGATTATCATGTTAAGTTCCTAACCTACACAAAGGGATGCTATGAGTGTTGAAAGAGTGAACACAAAATGAGAGATTGAGAGATCTTTAAGGATAAGAGTCGAGAGGATAAGAAAGTTTCAACTAATGCTCCGAATGAGAGTGCTAAAAAGAAAAACGTGTTCTAGGTCATCCAAGTTAAAAATTATCATGAGTGACCTCCTAATGTGACTACATGTATTTGTTTCATGCTATATTAGATACAATTATTGTTTGTTATTTTGAGTCTTAAAATGTTAGACTTTCAAGTTAAATTTAGTATAAATGAGGTTAAGAAGAGTTTGTACAGCTTACTCTCAAGGGGAATATGGTTTGCGTAGACAACAAGGACATTGTGCTCTTATGTGTTGCCATGATTTTCTTTACATGCATGTTCATGAAAAATTTAGGTCTTGATAAAAATGACTTATATGCATTTTTATACCTCATGTTCTAGTGCATTAAATATACTAACCTCTTTAACTTCATGAGATGAATATATGAGTATGCCTTATTTTGAGTTGAATCATTCCTCCTTGAATAAATGCTTGTTGAGAGTAAATAGCATATAGGCTCCATAAGTGTATGTTGAGCATGTTTTAATTAGGAGACGGTAGTACCTCCTTGAAAATTACTAGATATAGAATTTTAGGCATTTTGGGTTGGCATGTATTTCCTACTCTATGTTGTTGCATTGATTATGCTTTAGTTTGGAGTTGATGTTTCCTCCATTGGTAGGTAGACCAACCAATCTGAGAGTGTATAACATCGTACGGGATCATATGAAACTAATGTGGTCCCATATATTTTAAGGCTATATTCAAAAACCAGTACAAAACTATTATTTATTTAAGACATATTTGAATAAGTATCCCAAAGTGTTTAAAATTAATAATGAACTAGAACATGCATGAGAAAGCATCTTGAGTGTTCAAACATAATGAATTTAGAAGTGCTTGAGTCAAAGTGTTCAAAAGTAAAGAAGAGGGACTAAGATTTGCTAAAAAGTGTATCGCAGGGCTCCAATGTCGTAAAAAGGGGACTAGTCTTTAAATAATGAAATATCAGTATGAGGACCTAAAAGTAGTTCTTAAGACGGGTAGAATAATTTATAGTATTCATGTATTGTACAAGTATGACTTAAGGTTATATAAGAAAGTGTTTTCTTATATGATAAATGGTTAGAAAAGATTGTGCTATTTTTGCCTTCCCTGTTATGATATAATTGACTACACTTGAGAGGTTCTTTGTCTATGAAAAATAATTTAAGGATGAGACGATCAAATGGTAAATATTCTTATGATGGCAAAAGTAGATACATAGCATAAATGGTATCATGGGTTCTTAATCATGCATTGCACAAGTGTACTTGGAGGTTAGTAATGAAAGGGTTTTATTATGATATAAATGTCTAAGTCTTGACTATGTATATGGACTATGTTGTATGATGACTAATGGTTACATTATTTCTGTGATTTGACATTTTGGTTATGATTATGTTAGTCTCTCTTATGCTTATGAATTTTGTTTTATGTTGACTAACCCTTATGTTATGCTCTTATGACGTTATGATAGCTATGATATTTAGTGCCTTTGTACTAACACACTCTTGCCTACATTCTCATAGAATATAGGGTGTGGTGATTGAGTTCTATTCTTAAAGATAGGTTTGTAGAATTGCAAGTTATAAAAGGCTTTGTGTGTCCTCATAACTTCGAGGATTAAAGCCACCATTTCCTTTTATGTCTTCTATTTTTATGTTTTGAGAGTATTGTATGGTCTTTGTTAAAGAGTTATTCAAAGTATTTTAGTATATGGTTTGAGAAAAAAGTGTTGTGCGACTTTCAATTTGTTTTATAAACACTTTCATTGTATGAAAAATTATTGAAATTTCCCACTTTTCTACATGAAGGGTTTAACTCTTGGTTGGAGCATGAGTTTTGTTTGATAATTTTATCAATTCCGTGTGATGAGGTTGTGTTAAAAATTGTGCTTGATGATACCTAGAATTTTACCCGATGGTCCAATTGATTCGTGATCAACTGAAATGATTATAGCAAAATTTTTAAAGAGTGAACCAAATTGACAATACAGATCTTAGTAGCAACCATTGTGAGACGTGAGATGAACCTTTTGAGCCTATCATTTTCTTGGAAGAAATTGAGCAACTTTGTCCTATTTATAAATCACCCATAATCTTTATGAAGTATTTGTTCGTTTGAATAGCCATATTTGACCATATAATTTCATTCGGACCCATTACTAACCTTATTAAGACCTTTTTAATCTTGAGCGAACTAAAACAAATGTTGATTCAAATATAAGAGCCATCATGTGGGTGGATTCATGCATTTGATCATGTTTGTGAGTGTTAGAGTTGTCTGTGATTTTGGGACCGTTAATTGTTGAGTAATTTTAAGTGACTATGGAATCATCTTTTTTGTGAGGTCGTCTGAACAACGTGGTTGAGCTTGATCTTGCACTTCAAGCAAGCATAGTGAGCTTGAGTACACTTGATAACGGTGAGTCATACTTTGAGATTTATTGTGCACAATTGAGCATTATTTGTGTGGTTTAAACCTTTTGTGTGCATAAATGTTGAGTCTTAAGAAACACAGTTTTTAAACATCCATGTTGAACCGATTAATCTTTAGTTTAATTGATGGCAAGAAAAAGTGTAAGTTGGGGGTGTTGATGGGACCAAGATTTCGACTCATTTAGGACTTTTTTTTAAAGTTTAGGTGTCCTCAAGTGCTTAATTATTGATCTAAACTAATTTTAAAATATTGATGTTCACCTATGAAGGCTAAGGATCAAGGCAAGGAAACTGTGGGGAAAATAAGGAGAAAACAAGCTAAAGAATTTGAATAAAGGTGATCTGATGATAAACAGGACCACTAAGAAACCCGCCGAGTTATTCTTTAGCTCTCTCAAAGTTCAACCATGCAAACTATGGGGATGAACCACTTTGATGATTGAAATTGGTAGTCAGGGGATCGTCGAAGGACTCTATGAAGACAACTTGGATTACCTAAAGTCACAAGACCTTGAGGACTGATGTCCAATATGAATTGGCGATGGCTGGGAGTGAAGGGAGAATCATCGATCGGGTTTGCGTGAAACGACTTGCTTTGCCAGATGGACTTGAATCCAAAAAGTTGGGCAACTCTAAAATAGAAATTTAAAAGGTGAAGACTAGTTATGATCAAAAGTTTAAGAATTGTAGTTTTCTCTTTGTTAAAGAATATTGTTTGTAAGAATTTGAAATTAAGATTTTGAGGATTTTGAGGTGGGTTTTTGATTAACTAAGATTAAAAGCATTGTAGAAAATTCGAATTCTTACCCAGCTCATGGATAGTATATTTGATAACGATTTCTCTCTTGTTCTGATGTAAAACCCCAATTCTTGGTGTGTGGTCAAATTTTTATTGCCATAGTAAGCTTATGGGTATTGTTCTTTGCTCATTTAATTTCTTAATTGAAGTAGGTTAAATCAATAGTTGTGTATTCATCAATTAATTTTAGTTGTAAATGCAAATATAGTTTATAGTTTTGGGATTGCTTGAGAAAGATGTTTTATATCTAAGGTTTTTAGTAAAGATTGTAGTTATTGGGTTGATATTGTTTCAGCTCGACAGAATTAATTTCTATTTTGATTCTACCTATCTAGCTCGAGAGAGTGGATAAATTAATGTTTTAGGTTTGTTTAATTGATAAATTTGTTGAGGTTCAAGAGAACTCACTTGAATCGTAGTAGATATTTAAGAGAAAGTTACTTTACCAATACTCTAACCTACCTACTAGAATTTAGCAATTGTTAGTAACCTTCTATCATCGATATAGTGAAATTACTGTTTACACAATCACATCTCAAGATTTCCTCTTCATGTTGTTGATTCCCTTGTTTTTGTATTTATTCTTTTTTTTCATTGCCAAACCAATCCCTCATCTGAAATTCTTTGTCCCCTCTTACATTTGTTTAATCGAATTCGTAAAATTCTATCCCTATTACTACCAAGATCATATTAAAAATTTCTTAATTGAATTCATGCACATAGTGCTTCATGATTCAACTATTTGGACACATTAAGGGCTAGATTTTGATAGGTTTTGTGTAATCAAGTGCATATTTTGTCTCTAAAACTAATAAAATAGCTTGACATTTAGGTTTATAGACTTAGAGACAAAGCGTGGACACAATCAAGGTAAAAGGAACAAATCCAAGTAAAAGAATAAAAACAAGAATGTATGAGGATCGCCGAACCCATTTGGTGAGTTGCCAAATAGTCTCAACCTCGCTTTTTGTTTCAATGAGCAGAGTCTTGAAGGAAAGGATCAAATAGGCGGTGAAAAAGAACAGTAGGCGTGTTGCCAAAAAGTTCTATGTGGTAGTACTATTTCACCAATAATCCTAAACACGAAGATGATAGAGGTTAATATAAGAAAACGACGAATATATGAAAGGGCGTATCGCCAAATTGATTGGCGATCCCGACTTACTGCACAAAGTCGTCCTTCGCTCCAAAAAAATTTTAAAACTATAAATACATGATAATATTTTTAGCTTTGTATCAAATTCATAGTTTTGAGAAGAAAATGTTAGACTTTGATTCTAGTTTTAGAATTTTAGAGCTTTTGATAAACTTTAATCTTGAACCTGGGAGATTTGAGATTCTCATCTTGAAGAAATTTAAAGTGGGTATTGAACATTCTTCATCCTAGACTTGAATGGAGAAAAATTATCATACTCGGTTGATGTTATGTCTATTTGGGATCATTTTCTTCCTTTTGTTTACGTCTAGCTAAAACCGAATTCTTGGGGTGTGATTTTGTCAATATGAGTTAAATATATTGTTGGGTGTTTCTTATAGTTAGTACATTCACTCTTCAAATGTAATTTTACTTAGTAGTTATATTTGAACTAAATGTGGTTGTAGTTGCATATATGAATTCACCTTAGTTTTTTGGTTTGCTCAAGAGAGAGGTTTTCAAACTAAGACTACTATGTTGATAGCCGGTGGTTATTAGGTCTTCATGGGTAAAACTTGAGAGAGTGAATTCTAGTACCTTTCACAGAATTTTAGCTAGAGAGAGTAAATGGGCTAAGGGGGAGGCTATTACTCGGAGTTTCAGAGACCCCTAGTTGATTCGAGGTAATTGGTTGACAGAGAATTTATCCTTACTAAAGTCTAGCCTAGTTACACATATCCAACGCTGTAATATCAATATCAACTATTCTTCAGTGTCGTTTATTTGATATTTCGATCACATCCCTAAAATCATATTTCCCGATTATTATCTCTCATTTTTTTAATTATTTTTAGTTATTAATTTTGATCACAAAACCCCAAATTGTTAATCTACCATTGTGTCACCCCTCTAATTTACTATTATTTATTCGATAATTTGTAGTAGCTTTGACTTGCATGGGTTAAATTTGCAATTGGCTGTAATATTCTTAGTACCACTCCTCGTGCAAACAATCCTAACCCTTGGTTGGGTTAGATATTCACTAACGATCGTCGACACTTTATACTAGATGAAGTGTCTTTGATAACGTTGATCAAAATGGCGTCATTGCTAAGGATTGATGTCACTTTTAGAACTTTTATTTGTTAAATTTTGTCCTTGCTTGGTCATAGTTTTACTCAATTATATTTAGGTTCATTTTTCTTGATTGTGTTGAAAACAGGAAGTGTGAGCGTTAAAGGAAGAAAAATAGGGTAGCAAAATTAGATCCAGAATCTCAAAAATGTCAACTAGCCTCAAGATAATGACCCCTATCTCTTGGGAGGTATAGGTGTCATTCGTTTACAACCAGCTAAAAGAAATGCAGTATTCTTCATTACGAACACCATGTTGCAACTCTTGCTACTAAAGGTACTCTTCAGTGGGTTTCTCATGAGGAACCTCATGAATATCTTCGAAACTTCATGGATGTATGCTGGTAATTCTCCTTCAAGAATATCTCCAATGATTCAGTCAGGATAAGGTTATTTCCATTTTCTGTGATGGGCGAGGCATGCCAGTGGTTGACTGAATTTCAACGTGATTCTATAACCTAATGGGAGGAGTTGGTTACTGCACTTAATGTACGATTTTTTACTCCCTCAAAGATGATGACTCTAAGTGATAGTATCCAAAGCTTAAAGCTTTTAGACGGTTAGCCAAGTCATGAGATTTGGTAAAAGAGGGTGTTAATGACCAACTTCCTCCATAAGGCTTAATGCATTAACCTTATGTAATAGCAACACATCTATTAAATGGAATGTCAAAAATTAACAAGGCATGGTATACCATAAAGATCAAATTTATCCCCTCTTATTCAGATTCACTAAGGAGAAGATGGGAAAGACAAAGAAAGGAACAAGAACATGGACAAGATCATGACACAACTTTACATTTTCTCTAAAAATTTCATGGGGATGGTGCTCGAAGATTACATAATATGGGTGTCGGGTGTGCTAATCCGGAAGAGTCCAAGTTTGAAGCCTTGAATAACGAAAAGCTGAAATTCCTAGCAAACCAATCCAGTGAATATTGTTCAAACTACCCATACGAGGTGGTAACGAAGGTTGGAACAAAGACAAAGGTTGGAACGATCAAGACCGTGATAGGAGGGATCGATATACCAACTTGAAAGACGGAGAGAATGATAGGTACGTACCTCCGTGAGAACGCCAAATTCCAAATGAGTTGGAAGTTGGCCGCTCTGAGGATATTCTCTCTCACACCCTTGGCGTAATTGAAGGGGCTAGAAAAGTTTAAAGGAAATCAAAGATGACATGTCTACCCTTAGAAATATGGTGACCTCCAATTCAGTCTCGATAAAGCAGTTTGAAACCTAGACGGGTCATATTCATCGCATTTAAATCTCCAAAAATGAGGGGGTTGTCTAGTGACACTATGGAAAGCACCAAAAATGAGGTTTTAAGGTTGTCTTTTGTCGTGCAACGATGTTAACTAAGATGCTATTCAGGAGGTAACCTTATATTTTTTTCTATTAATTTAGTTTTCTTGAAAATTAATTATTTTTTGGATGTGCATCATGAAGCATGAGGAGTGTTAGGAAATAAGGAGTTTAGCGAAGCAAAAAGTTTTAGTTGAAAATTGCTGAAGAAGTCACCGACCCCGAACCAGACCATTTTTTGACTTAAGGCAACTTTAAGTTAGAGTCTGCAAAACTCGGACCTAAGAAATTATTGGCTAGAAGAAAAATTGTATGACAATACTAATCTTTACTACCATTTGGATTCCAAGAAATGAATGGGGATTCGGTAAAAGTCGGCGAGGTGAGTGTCGACTCGTTGCGTCATTTACAGGTTGGCGATCACTACCAATGTCATCGAATGTCCAAGAACTGGATGATCTTTAAAATTGAAGGCTTAAATTAGTTTAACTCATTTCAATTCCCTCAATTTTCATTCTTCAAACTCACACCTACACCTTTGTTTTAATACCTCTACATCTATATTATATTTCGATTTTCGAGTTGTGCTCGAATTTGGATTGCATTGCTACCTAGCATCTCAATTACATCTTTATTGAAACAAAAGGCTTATTCCCAAACACAGAGTTCTTTTTATCAATTTCATACTCATTGCAATGAAATTACTTTGTTGTTGTGTGTTAGGCCTTCTAGAAGGATTAAAATATTTGTTTTCCTGTTAGGTTATAAATTTTGCATGTAATAAGTTAAATGGTTGATTTGCTGAAAATTTTTCTTTAAAACGAATGAAAAATTATGACTTGTGCATGATTTATGCACGGTACAAGCTTAATTTGAGTGGTGTATGCGCTAATTTTTTATTCGAGGATTGCGGGATTGAATTTGGGATGTTGGGTCAAGAATGGGCACATTGGGTCTTTTGACGAGTTGGGTTGAGCTTGCCAAACCACTCAGCGGTTCACCCACAGTCCCCATCTCGCCTTTAATTTAATGCAAAAAAGTGATGGTTTATCCTTTATGCACTGCACTAAATGAAATGCCTAAGTGATTGCGCGCTTCACCAACTGGTTCAGAAAAGTGATTCTATATTTGAACTTCCTTTATTTTGTTTTAATACATTCTATCTTTTTCTTGAAGCTTTGAAGAAATGGCTAGACGAAAAGTAACCGGAATATATATTCCACCCTAACAAACAAGAGAGAGAAAATTAAGGAAAAATACAAAGGCAACAAATCCTCCCAAAACGAATAATGAGTGAAAGAAGCCTATTTCCATCAAGAGAGCAAATCTCGGAGACCCCACAATTATCTTGTAGAGACGTGGAATCTTCACAGCTATCCACTCCTATTTGGTGGGCTCATGAGTTGAAAAATCATATTATGTGAGTTGTCATTGAATTTTTGAAAGAGGCTCCGTGGACCGTTATCATGTTCTAGGCTAACACATGTGACACTGATCACCAGACATATGAAGCTACTGTTTAGACATGATTCCTCTCTACCTTCTTGTTTGTCTTTCTCTTTTTTGACTTTTGGATTTTCGTTATTTGAATTTGAGGACAAATGTCTTTTATTTGTTGTGGGTGAGGACCACATTGTGTGCGCCTATCATTATTTGATGTTTTTTTGATACAGTTAGGTTGTTCTGTTTTTGATATTTTCTTCTACACTGTTTTTCGGATGTTTGAGCTTGTGGCTTACTTTGTTTGAAATTGCAAATATTTACTTCCTCTGAAATCAAGCATGAATTTTATGATTATATGAAACTAAGATGAATTTCCATGAGGCTATGCCTAACTCATGCCTTCTAGACGTGGGTTATGGAAAATAGATTTTGATCCTATGATTTGTGAATAATGGAAGTATGCATGTCCTATGAAATATAGGTAAATGTTTTAAGGATGCTTTGAGAGTGAAGTATCAATGATATATCAATTGTTGTGTTGTTTAAAGGATTTCTCATTAACACATGTTAGCATGAATTGTGAAAGGTTTTCTCACATGATACGGGTTCTTAGGGTTTAAAGTCTTTCTCACCAAAAATAAACCAATGCAAAGAAATTATTCTAATGATGAGGCAAGCAAGTGTTTACCCATGATCTCTGTTTGGAAGACAACTGGCAATTACCCATGTCACATGGCATAGGATTTTCTAGATAGACATTAGCTAGTAGATCCACAATAGCTAGAAGTTCATGGTACCTACATGGAAAGTAGGACAACCGTTTTCGGTGTGGGATAGACACTGGATTTCATGTTGTTAATTCACATGTTTTTACATGTCAGTAAAAGCTACTTTCCACAAAAAAGTAAACTTATGATGTACCATTGTTACTTCAACAAGTATCGTAAGTATATTTCAAAATGAGATTCACTTGAGTTAATCATGTTTTATGGCTTATGCTTTTTAATTTCTCATGGTTTCATGTTTTAGCCTGACAATTTTAGATTATTAATATTTCTTATTATAGAATGATTTAAATGTTTATATGAATGGCTAAAATACTCTGTACATTGTTTTTGTAACACATACTCTTGATACATCCCCCAAATATAGGGTCCGACAATCAAGGTTCTCAATTTCATGGCCAGAGGTTGAATTGAGAGATTCCAAGCTTTGGTGAGATTTCATGCTTTATCGACGGATTTCTAATTGTTTTCAATCTTCTTTCTTATGTCCAGTTTTGAACATCATGTATGGTCTAGGTCCAATTTCATTCTATTTTACTCAATGGCTATTAAGACAAAGTGTATGGACTTCTACTTTACCTTTATTAATGACTTTGGAACATGAAAAGTATTTCCTTTATCTGTTTTGTTCTATGTCGTATGTAATGAAAGTTGAGCCGCTTTTATGGTACTTCTCGGTGTTCCATTTGCCATGTTACATCTAGGGTGTACTTCTTGGTCATGACAGTTGGGGAATGGGGTTGAAGTGAGTAGTTTTAGGACTTAAAAGCTTTTTATAGGGCGTAGGGTAGGACATAAAATGACATATTATTATTTGAAAACAATTAAAAAATGACCCAAAATCCCCTTAAAATAACTGTTGAAGTCCTTCTAGAGTATGGACCTACTTCCTATAAACCATACTGATAAACCAAAAAAAAGTACTAAAGTATTAGTTTTGGGCCAACATATTACAGACCATGTCTATTGCTCGTAGTCCTTTTTATCTAACATTTACCAACCATAAAAACCAACTGAAAACCTTAAAATTTCATCAAGTCTTGGACCTACCTACGACACCTATATATGACTCAGAGAACACTTGAGAAATACTATTGCTGAAACATAAAAGAGGTACTAGGACATAATTTTTCAAAATATAGTTTCTCTCTTTTTATGGTTGCCTTCTACAACTGAGGAAGTTTCTATAGTCCATAAAGTTCTTTTGTTTTTTCAAAACTCTTAGGGTATTATAGAGAAACAAGGCCTAATCTACTTCATTAGTTGTAGTAAGCAGGGTTCTCTAGAAGGGTACTACATCTGGAAAAGGAAAGGTCAAAACTGTTAGTATTTTATTTCTAGTCATCAGGACATGTAAATATCTCAAGACATTGTTATCAGTATATTAAAAGTTTTCTCATTAGATGCTTATGCTATACTTGATATAAGCGCTAACTTGTCTTTTAATATTCTTATGTACTTGTAAAGTTTTGATTTGTTGCAAACAACATTCAGAGCCTTCCCTTGTTTCTACTGTTATTGATGAGTATATAATGTATAAAAGAGTTCATGAAAGTGCATGAGTTCAATCAATCATAAATACACCACAATTGACCTAGTTGATTAGAGTTTATTATTTTTATGCGTTGATCAAATTTAGAACTTCATTAGTGAAATTTTTTGTTGCTAGATAAGTTAGTCTTAGTCTGTAAAGGTCATCTCATTTTATACCTATACACCAGAATATTAGTTTCTAACTGGTGTATCCATCAGGTAGTAAGGGTTAGAGACTCTATATATGAGACACCGCCATTTGAGTTAGTTCCACTCGTTAATGAGCTCACAAAAGTCTTTCTCATTGATCTTCCAACAACCTCTCGCGATTGAAAAATTGACTTTAGGATAGATGTATTTCCCGATACTCAATCTATTTGTATTTTTGCAATATTAATCTCTCTAGATGTGTTTAATGAATTAAAAGAGTAGTTAAGATATATCCTTAATAGGGGTTTCATCACACTAATTGTCTCACGTAGGGGTCCTCATGTCCTTTTTATGTGAATGAAAGGTCTTCCCTTTAGTATGTGTATCGATTGTCCCCACATGACCAAAGTTATAATTGATAATAAGTACCCCATTCAAAGAATTGGTGGCTTGTTTGACAAATACCACGATGCCACTTGTTTCTCTAAGATAGACCTTAGGTCTGACTATCATTAGTTTAGAGTTCGCGAAAGAGATATCCCTAAGAAAACTTTTTTAGCAACTATACAGTCACTTAAATTTATTGTAATGTCCATTGATTTGACAAAAACTCCGACAATATTTATAGTTCTCATGGATAGAGTATTTAAGGAGTATTTAGATATGTTTGTCATTGTGTTCATTAGTGACATCCTTATGTGCCTAAAAAGTGAGGAAAATCATGCGAGTCACCTCAAAATAGTACTTCAGACTATTTAATAACGTGATTTATTTGTGGTATTTTCAAAATGTGCATTTTATGAAGAAAATGGAATTCCTAGATCACATAGTATTCTACAAAGATGTTTAGGTTGACTATAATAAACTAGAGGCAATATGAATTAGACCAGACCCACAACCAAACCTCATATTTGGTGTTTCTTGGGACTGACAAGATATTATAGGATTCCCATAGAAGAACTTTAATCCATTGCAGCTCTATTGACTAAGAGTACCTAGAAGAATGCTAAATTCCATTGGTCTGAGGTTTGTGAGAAAATCTTCCAAGATATCAAGACTTATTTTACTACTGATTAATGTAATCCCTTCTATGGGTGTTCGTATGCACTAAAATTCATCCACATTGAGCCTTTATTCTGTTTTGATGTATAATGTATAGGTTATAGCTTATGCGCCTGAGTAGCTTACAATACACAATAATAATTAACACACTCACAATGTTGAGTTGGCAGTTATAGTATTTTTAAAAAATATGTGACATCATAATCTCTATGGCATGAATGTGGATGAGGTTACTGATCATAAACAAATTCAGTATGTTTTTACCTAGTACATATTGAACCTCGGGTAGAAAAGATTTCTAGATTGTTTAAGAATTATGATATGAGTAATCTCTACCACCTATGTATGTACAAGGTGGTTGTTTGATGATCTTACATGATTATCCACAAGTATAGCTCACATGCAATAAAAGAAGAAAAACTTGCCTAAGAATGTGCATAGACTTACATTGATGTGTTTGTATTTCAAACTTTGAGGAAGGTGGGGTGCTTTTTCCAGAAAATGTCTTAATCATCCTTAGTAATTGATGTTGATGAGATGTAGAAAAATGACCCTATCTTAAGCTAGTTAAAGGAATAAGTTCATAAGCTAAAAGGATGATAACTTTTAAACTAAAGAGAGATGGTGTAGTAAGGTATCAAAAAGGGTTCTATGTATCAAATATTGATGGTCTTAGCTAAAAAATCATGATAAAAGCATGTGGTTTCAGGTATTTCATTCATACAAGTTTCATAAAAATTACCACGACTTGATAAAAGTTTACTTGTTGAACGGTATGACGGACATTGGAAATTTTGTTGTTAGTTTTTCACTTTATCAGCAACTTACAGTTGTACCTATGTGCCATGGCTCAAAATATATCTCACCCACAGTTGAAGTGGGAGATGATCAACATCGATATCCTTAATTTCTTATTGCAATTTATCCTGAACGTGACTTAATTTGGGTAATTTTAGATGGAATGACCAAGTACACTATTTTCTTACCAGTTAAGAGTATAGACATAGGTAAGGAATATGTTAGATTGTACATTGGCGAGATAGTCAGGCTTCATAGAGTTCCATTATTATTATTTTTTCACATAGTGGTGCTCAATTCATTTTCAGTTTTGAAGTTATTTCATCAAGGTTAGGGTTTGAAGGTGAATGACATAGTTCATCCGGCTATGGAGGAGGTTAGGACTATTCAGGAAAGCATAGGGACTATGTACACCCCTCAAAATCATATACTCATGTTAGGCATAAACACGTGGAGTTTGAAATAGATTAATGAGTATACTACAAGGTTTCACTCATGAAGGGTGTCATGAGATTACTAAATAAATTGAATCATAATGCATGATATTAGTGTGTATCAGATTTTAAAAAGAATTGACTTATCAGTTAGAGCTACCAGTGGAGTTAGCAACAATCCATAAAGTGTTCCACATTTCCATGCTTAGAAGTGTGTGCGTGACAATTCAATCATCATACCAATAGAAAATGTTGGTGGAAACGAAAGCTTTAATATGAAAATTTTCTAATTAGAATTCCTGATCGTTAGGTTTGCAAGTTGAGAGCCAAGGAGATTGTCTTCGTAAATATTTTATAGATAAATCAGTTTATTGAAGAGGCTATATTGGAGGACAAAGAAAAAATGAAATTATACACCCATAGTTTTTCATTCATCATGAAGAAGATACCTAAGGTAATAGTCCTTCAATTGTTTCGTATTCAACACACATATTTTGTATTTGAATGTTTAGTTCCTATGAATATATTTTTCTTATGTGTTCTTCTGAGTGGATATGACTTTATCAAACAGTTTTATTTGGAAAGAGACTGATTGAATTTAATACCATGTCTTTACCATCATTCAAAGATGAATGATCCTTATGTGGGAGATATTATAATATCATGAAACTTCTAAGAATCGATTCTTATAATTCTCCGTATGATTATAGTTCCAAACTTGATGATTTCTAATTGTATGAATGTGTTAGGATAAATTCCCAATATGAAAAGTTTATTGGATGTGAATAAGGTTCACAAGGAAAATCTAATACTAAAGGAAGCTCAAGGCTTCTCTACTAATTAAGCTTTTTTCGATGATATCATGGAAATATCATGATACCAGAGAAACACAAATGAATGCAAATATGTTTAGTATGACATACTTGTTTAAAGTTGCCTTGAATCGTGTTAATTTTCAAGTATTTCTCTGATTAAAGATATTGAGTAATTATCTCATGTTAAAGTATTGTTGAAGTTTTCTTTCTCTGCATGTTTTATCAGAAAATAAACAAAATCTTATTCATTGCATATTGTATCATTGGTTGATTCTTAACTGTCATAGGGAGTAGTACATATATAAGGAAGAGTATGTGTAGCATCAAATGATCGTTTTGACTAGGGTGGATTTTTTAAACAAACTGTTGAGTCAAGATGATCTTAAACAAATGTCTACCCGATATCTGACTAATGTTGTGAAAATCTACTATTTGATAGATTCTATGAATGAACATACTTGACAAGACTTTATTTTCTTATTAGAGTTGTATAGATGTATAATTCTGATGATTGACCATTGTGTTGGAGATTAAAGTTAGATTTTCTTGTCGAACTCATCCTATATTCATAATACAAAAGTTTTCATGGTTCATTCTATCTGTATAATTTACATAGTTGCACACTGTACATTAGGGAAAAAAGTAAAAGAATGAAGTATTATCTAGTGCTTAAAAACAACTTCTGGTTGATTTTTGTATTTTAACCAAGATGGTTTCATCTATTATTAGGAGCAATGTATAGATAATGGAAAAAAATAAATTACTATCCAGACAAGTAGATAGTGAGTCGTATAGATAGACTACCTATAAATTGAATTCATCTAGACAATAAATCATTTATATAGATTGTTTAGATTTTATTTATGTTTTTATGGTTTCATATTCTTTCGAATAAACAAGGTAATCAAATGTTAAAATGTTACAGACTGCTGTTGCTATAACCTCAACATCAAGGCCTTGTTGATATTCGCTAGAAGTAAGTCTCACTTCTCATTCCTATTATCTCAAGATTTAAGTTTTGAAGTATTTTCTTTACACAATGTAACTATGATGATATTGTTTTCAATATCTATAGACTATTTGAGTTAGAGATTTTTTTAAGAGATTAGTGAAACGTTTGGAGAATTCTTTTTCTTTTATTTTAGGTGTTTTTGTGATTTGTTCTTTATTGATGATGTCATGATCGGAATTCAGATCCCAGACGAGGCTGGCGTCGTTGAATTCTCAAAGGTCGCATACATGCCAACAATCAACCCTCCAACATTAATATCATCAAATGAATGAAATAGTTCATGGCTGCATCAAATGTGTACTTGCCAAAACGGCACCAATACATCTAAAATGAAGAAATTAAACACTTGTGGAACATGCTCCACTAGCTAAGGCCTACATCTAAGCTAGATAATAACAGTAGACGGGCCTCGAAATCTTGAGGGTCTACCAAGTCCAGATGGAACCTCCACGTCTAGATTTCTGTAACGTTCTACCGTACGATCTAACATCCACATGCGCCTGCATCTAAAAATAGATAACTGTATGGAATTAGTACACAATTGTGCTATGTATGGGCATATGCAAGCACACACCAAGGATATCCATGAGTAAGAATAGATCTTTCCTAACAACATGATTTATGGAAAGTCAAGTCAGTAGACTTGCCAAATTTGGATTAGGAAAGTCAATGGACCTGCCAAATTTTGATCAAGAATGTCATGCCATGAGTGTGACATGCATCATCAAATTTATCATTTTGCAAACAACACATAACATATTTCACATATCATATTACGTAGTTCATATCATTCTTTGATATGCCATGAGACCTTGGAATCATTGACTTGACATTAGGACATCCCAAAATAAGGGCTCAATATATGGGACCTCAACTAGGGAGCCTTTTTTAGCAAACACAGTGTCTGCTTAATTAATTCATACATACTTCATTTTTCATTGTTTCATATACTAGTGTAATCACCAGTCATACCCATGATGTAGTTTAAGACTCTCATCAGGTTTGCTGTGCAATGACCAAGAATAACCTACAGCCATTACTTATGTCTAGCTCACCTCTTGATTATCATATCCTTACACCTTTGGTATCATATTCATTATGTGAATCATTTGAGGATGGACTCATTCATTCTTTGTGAACATTAACTTTAATTGACATAGATCATGGGAACATCATGAAATCCAGTGCCTACCCACACCAAAAAGAGGTGGAATCACCGGCCAGAGTGACCCAAAACATGCTAGCATATATGGTAATTGAACCCCACTAGATCCCTATATTGGAAGTATAGGTTCAAACACTAAGAAATATAAGGAGACCCATACCTGGCTTATTGGACAATCTCATTTCATGAGAGTTACATGAACCTCCGCCCTTTCAGAAAAAAGGCATCACCGCTCATAGATAGCCTATCGGTGCTCAGAATAAAGGTTCATTACATTCAACTCATATATCATGAAAGTTGGATTCTATCATGAGAACATCATAGCTCATTATATGATTTCTCATCTCATCATGAGTATTAAGTATGCATTAACTTCAATACTTTCATTAGAGTGTTCATAGAGATTGGTCTCTTTATTAACTTTACACTCTCATAGGTGAGTACATTTTGGTAATATTTACCATTGCTCGTTTGAGATTGTTGTCATCTTTCACATTAGCCTCTTATCATGTTGTCACCACATTCATTAACTTTAGCACATTTGCTATTCATAATTACTCACTCTTCCACATGAATGTTCATTACATCATATGCCAATTGCACTTGGCCATTTAGTGTGTTTCACACTCTTATTTGACCCTTCTAGGTTTACATCATTTCATCACATACATCTGAGTTTCACTTAATTTTAAACTTATGCTAGACTTATGATTAAACAAATATAATCCAAGAGGCTTCATTCATAGTTAGCCTAGTAATTCATTTTACCCAATATTATGTGGTACAAGACTTACGCATCTTCTAGATATGATAAGATATTGATTTTGATCATTAGAGGCAGCATTCATTAAATATATGTTTACGTATGACTTATATGTCAATACGGAATTAAGCAAGGAAACCCGATATCTAATCCCTTGAACAATACTTAATCTTATTTTAAACTTGAGAATTACATTTTTCAGATATGGGAGACCCTAGTTTGATTCCCATCCACCCTATAATATTTCTTTCTTGTTCTCCTCCCCTTTTTCGTTTTAACATAAGGAGGTTGTGGGTTCAATCGCGCACAAGCTCATTTTTTTCTTTTTATTTATGTCTTAACTTTCTAACCCATCCAAGAGGTTGTGGGTTCAATCCCCACTCTCCACATTTATTTTCTCCTTTATTTTTCTCCTAACTCTCATCCATTCAAGATCTTGTGGGTTCAATCCCCACTCTCATCCATTCAAGAGGTTGTGGGTTCGAATCCTCACAGCCTCAACTTATTTTAATTTACAGTTTCTCCTTACCTTCTTATTCTTCCAAGTGGTGGTGGTTTCGAATCCCACTCCTCTCATTATTTTTATTATTTTAAAAATTCCCTTTACTCTCTTGTTTGGCTGAGAGGTTGGGGGTTGGAATCCCACACCTGTAATTTTTTTCTGTTTTCATGTAGTGAAAGGTCTTGGGTTTAATCCCCACTGAGCTCACATGTTTTAAATTTATTTTAAACTTCTCCAACCTCAAGTGTTTTGGCCGAAACTCTATCACCAAGTGCTGGAAAATTTGACTAAATTTTCTAGCCTTGATTTAACAACATTCATATATTCGTTTTTTGGTATTTTCACAATTTGCTAAACGCGTTTTTAAGTGTAGATTCATTGTTGTTTTAGCTTAGATATTTTCACTTAAGATCAGCCACCTTACACTTCATTTGAACATCATAAATTACACATCTTATGTACCTTAATTACCACCATTAAACAATCCATTTTAAGGCTTCAAAATGGAGACCACCAACAAACATTTTACACATTGCACCACATCATTTTCGGTTGACATCATTGAACATGCTTGTAATTAACAAACACAAAATCACAAAGAACATCATATTTCACACTTTTTAACCTGCAACCATACCAACAACCTTATATCTAACCTAATTTAGATTGAAATCGAAAGAAGACTAGGGACAAGGAATTCGACAATAAAGGGGACAACCCTAGTTTCATACGTTGAATTTTGTAGAAATAAATTTCTCTTGGAGGAAGTATTTTAAGAGAGAAAACCCATACCGTCTCTTTGTGTTGTTCAACACTTCAAAGCTGCTTCCCAGAATCACCACCAACCCAACGTCCAACACATAAACTCCTACCTTACCCATCGAGAATATAACGTTTAGCTTTACTTTGATGTATTGTTTTTGTAGTTTCTATTTTATAAGTTCTTCAAGTGTGAAGAAATTTTTTTGTTATTTCT
This sequence comes from Solanum lycopersicum, assembly GCF_036512215.1. Lineage (NCBI taxonomy): Eukaryota > Viridiplantae > Streptophyta > Magnoliopsida > Solanales > Solanaceae > Solanum > Solanum lycopersicum. The sequence goes on along the minus strand of NC_090800.1, from coordinate 59,372,549 downwards.
GATTTTTCGTTGCTGCTTTGTTAAAAGTGTAAAAAGCGAAAATTGACAGAGAGGCAGACGTGAGAGGTAGATAGATAAGCAAGAAAAAGAGAAGTGTGAGGTAGTGTCCTTATAGAACTATGACTTGTTGGCAAGACTTAGTCAAATTAATTACTAATTACTAATTAATAAATAATAATCTGATTCTCATATTTTCTTAAATCATCCATTAATTACCAATTTATTAAATTAATCTATCAAATTAATTAAAACAAATTAAATCATTGCTCCCACCTAGGTTCGAACCCGGGTGGAGCAAGATTTTGCTTATTCGGCAATTTCGGCCCTCTCTACCAAAAATGCACCTTCACCATATTAATTAAATAATTAATTACATATTTAGGGTAATTATAATGCTACCCTTTGCTTAGAAAAAACCATTTAACCTCTAGACCCTCCAAACTTAAGATCCCATTTTTAAGTCTGGAAAAAACTGATTCGGGCAAATCTTCATATTCGGGTTAGTTGGCTTAGTTGTTGTAAGGGTTCAAAGGCCTGGTTCTACGCGCATAAATCCGTGTGAACCCTTTCTAATCGTAGGCATTCTAGACACATTAAGCATTACTTATGTTATACATTTTTAGGGTTGTTACAGATAAAAGGTAGTATTGGCTCAATTTTTTTTACTTGATCTAGTTTTTCACACACTAAAAATGTTATATGTACTATAAATTAAGTGTAATGTTTCAGTCCGTTTTGTTTTTCATCAATTTTGTGAGAGATTAACATAGTAATCAAATAGTATCAATAAGTTTAGTGTAAACCGAATGATTCAATAAGTTCATTTAACAAATTGAAGATATCTAGATAGGATTTTACTATCACATTACAAACTGCTAATCCTTTAAGAATAATATTTAATATAGAGAACATGACCTTTTGTTTGTTGAATGTGCTACCATGACATCTGACTTTTTTGTTTAAATGTGCTACTTTTGAAATCTGTGTAGTCTAGTCAAGCAAGATTTAAGTTGTAGCTGTCTATTTACGCTGTTAAATTACTTTAAATTTTCCTTGTTTGTTTAATAATAATTGACTGCTACTAGCTTTCCCGTTATTCTAAAAACCATGTTTATTTTTCTATTTTACTATCTGCTTAATTGTCCAGATCTTTCTAATTTTACTCAGAGGCTTTATGTTTTGTTTAAGATTACCTATTTTGTTTGTTTGATGATCTGAAAAGTATTTCTCTGTTGAGTATATTTCTCTGTTAATTTTTATATGACTTCCATTAGTTTTTAACCTATTTTAACTATGAACTCATATCTATCTTTCTTGACCTAAAGTTATGTGCATAATTAGGAGGCTTCATATGTATAAGATGTTATGAATGAATCCAAGGTCAGAGTATTCTTCTACTTGTTGTGTCGATGAAACTTTCTGTCTTTGAATCAAGAAAAAATTGTATAAAGGAATTTTTGGATGTTGAGATAAACTCATGAGATGTGTAGATAACAATATATTAGTTTTTTAATTTTATATAAAATGGTAACCATTGATATATCTGTAAATCAGTAATATAATATTCTTTCTTCTAGCTCTGAAGTATAATGTTAGATACTTATATTACATTTGATTTATTAAATCCCTCCTAACAACCTCTTCAAAGTTATATAGGATAGAACCTTCTCAAATATAACGTGATTTATTTTTTATAAACTAGTGAAAGAGCTTGAGAACCAACACCAATTGAGTTATATCTGCATGTTCATATACATGGACATGATGGAAAATCGTTTGTTGCTGAGCGTTCTTGAAATGTTTATGTAAGTCTAAAACTTGGAGGTGTTTTGGTTCTTTCCTAGTGATGTTTTTGGTGCAATTTTAGTCATGTTTTAAAGTGTATCTGTGGTTGTTGTTTGGTGTAATTCTGATGATGTTTTGAGAGTTTTCAATGCAATTTAATTGTTGCTTTGATGCGATTCTAGTGTCTTTTGTGTGTGACTTGAGTGCAGTAATTTTTGGTGCATTTATAGTTTTATTATCGAGGAAAACTACTGCTAATATTTTTGTGTAATTAGATTGTGATTTTAAGGGAAAATACCCAAGTACCTCCTCAACCTATGCCCGAAATCTCAGAGACACACTTATACTATACTAAGGTCCTATTACCCCCCTGAACTTATTTTATATGTAATTTTCTACCCCTTTTTAGCCTACGTGGCATTAGTTGGAAAAAAGAGTCAACCATCGTTGGACCCACAAGATAGTGCCACGTAAGCTAAAAAGGGGTAAAAAATTATTAATAAAATAAGTTCAGGGGGGTAATAGGACCTTAGTATAGTATAAGTGTGTCTCTGAGATTTCGGGCATAGGTTGAGGGGGTACTTGGGCATTATCCTTGATTTTAAGGTTTTCCTGTTGAAATTTTAGTGTTGTTTTAGTGTAATTCTAGTGTTGTTTAAAAATGTCAAGTTTTTGTGGAATCTAAGTATATTGAGCATTCTTATAAACCTGTTGAAAGAAATTCTAATCCCTTAGAATTGATTTACACTGACATTTATGATATGAAGTTAACACCATCTCATCGTGGGAAAAAGTATTTATTACTTTTATTGAGAATCGCATAATGATTATGTCTATTTGCTAAATGGTAAGGATGAAGCAATAGAAATGTCTAGACAATGTAATATCGAATTTGAAAATTAGTGTGAAAAAAATAGATAATAAGTGATTAGAATGGAGAGTATAAATCTCATTGTGCAGAATATGTTTGAAGAGTGAAATATTAAACTACTGCCATATTCACCTAAATCTAGTGAAATACCGAACATTGAAAGAAATGATGGATGCCCTATTTATAAGTTTGGATTTACACAAAACTTGTGTGGAGGAACTATCCTTACTGCAAAATGGATTAACAAAAAGTTTTGTCCTTTTAGAAAGAGAGTGATTTTGTTTGATCAGAATACAATCTTTTCCATATGAGAAATGGAAAGAAAGGAAATCCAACTTGCAATATTTCAAAGTGTGGGGGTATCTAGTCAAAGTCCAAGATCCTATTCCTAAAAGAATTAAAATAGGACCTATGACTGTGGACTGTAAAATTAGACTTTAGTAGTCTTGAGAAGGATCTAAAAGGCGTAGGAAATGAAAAGGATAATGTACTTAATAAAGAGATTCAGAGGCATAGTAAAATTAATAATAGATAGTATTAAATAAATATTATAAAATAATATTAGTATTTACTGTGTACTAATCCTAGTCCTATTAGGATTAGTACTCCTTAATCCTTGTCCTATTAGGATTAGTACTCCTTCCTATATCCCCTGTGTATATCTCCCATGTATTCCCTTATTAGGTTAACACTTCAATACAATCAATATTCTTATATAGTATCAAGAGCCAGAAAACCTAGATCTTCTTTTCTCTTGGTTTTTTCTCTCTTTAGGGCACCGATTGTTCCCTTTCTTATCTTGGGCGGCGGCATGCATGACAACCGAGGTGGATCCTCTCGATTCACTTCCTGCTGGCGTTAAACTCCTTCTCAGGCATCTTTATGCCCTGATACTCGAAAAATTATCAGACATAAATTACCTTACATGGAAAATCACCGTTCTTACAGCCCTTGAGGCCAATTACCTTCTAAAATACGTCGATGGAAGCACAGAAATGCCACCGGCAGTCATCACCGCCACGGACAAATCAGAAAAAATCAATCCAGCCCATGCCGCTTGGAAAGCAGTGGATGGCCAGATCTGATCATGTTTGATTGCGTTCATCTCTCTCACGGTTCAGAAACACGTCCGATCCTACACAACTCCTTCACCCGTGTGGACGGCCCTCGCAACACGCTATACATCAATTTCCCACTCTCATATATTTCAATTGCACGATCGTCTCCACACAACTACCAAAGGCACGAAAACTATGGCGGAGTATTGATACGAGGTCTCCACCATCATAACAGCCCTCGACACCATGAACGAAATCATTCGTCGTTTGGGGGCTCCCATCAACTTACTCCTCCATTAAACAGGCGGTTCACATCAGTCCAACGCCCGTTGACCTGGCTACTCTCTCCTTTTGGCTTAAAATTGAAGAAATCAACGTGGATCTTGAGAGCAAACTTCTTCTCCGAGAAGCAACTGTTATGTAGCCGGCCACCGCCCTCACCGCAAGCCAGAACTATCGAGCGGGGCGTGGTGGCGGCCGACAGGGGAGCAGCGGCGGCTACGGTAGAAACAGCGGAGGCCGCGGGCGCGGCAGTCGGCAGGCGCGGCGGTCGGCGCGGAGTCGTCCGCCGTACGACGGTCAGTAGCATGACAGCAACAACAGCCTACACTCCTTCGGCAGCGACGGGCAGTCATCTTCCAGCAGCGGGCAGGGAACTTACGAGCGGAATCGTCCAACTTGTCAAATCTGTCAGAAAACAAGACACACCGTTGTTCGTTGCTGGTTTTGGTATGAGGAAAGCCGAAATAGTGATAACTGTGCCAATTATGCATCTCAAGCCGGCCGTTCCTCTGAATGGTTGTTGGATACTGAGGCCAACATGCACTTTACTTCTGATCTATAACGCTCCGAATACATATCATGGCTCTAATGGTATTAATGTTGTCAACGGTGAGTCCCTTAATATTTCTCACACTGGTACGGGTACCATTAAAACCCCCACCGCTATATTTCACCTGGGTAACCTTACCCCACGTCCCTTCTATTAAAACCAATCTCCTTTCAGTTCACCATTTCACAAAAGACAATAATTGCTCACTCTTGTTCACCTCTAATGATTTTCCGATCCTATACAATACTTCCAAGGGGGTGATTTTTCAGGGCCCCTGTGATCATGGTTTGTACGTTCTTCCTGGCACAAGTTCGTTTTCTAACCCAGTTTCAGAAAGCGTTCCTGTGACTCCGGTGGCTCCCTCGGCTGATGGCCACAGTCTGTTGTGGCACAGTCGTCTGGGTCACCTGGCACAGTCGTCTGGGTCACCCGTCTACTCAAATAATAAATTCTATAATGTCTCAATTAGGTTTTTCTTCCATTCATGTAAACATCTGTGATTCCTGTTCAATTGCGAAATCTCATAAATTACATTTTACTTTATCTGAGAAGCATACAACTGCACCTTTTCAACTTATTCATTCTGACCTATGGGGTCCTACTATTGTTCCTTCATTTGTAGGTTTTCTCTATTATATTTGTTTTGTGGATGATTTTACAAAATACACTTGGTTGTACCCACTAAAACACAAATCACATGCATACACCACATTTGTCACTTTTGAAAAAATTGTCAAAACACAATTCAATTCTCATGTTAAACTTTTTCGAATTGACAATGGAAAGGAATATGTAAATAACATCTTTGGCCAGTTTCTGCAATCCCTGGGAATTATACATCAAACCTCCTTTCCATACACTCCCGAACAGAATGGGGTGGCTGAGCGTAAGCATCGCCATCTCATTGAAACGGTGGTTACTCTTCTACATCAATCTCATCTCCCTGTCTCCTTCTAGGTAGAAGCTCTAGCCACCGCAAACTACCTCATTAACAGAATTCCCAGTCACACCCTCTCAAACAAATCACCCTATCAACTCCTTTACCAAGAACTTCCCAATTATACCAACCTCCGCGTCTTTGGGTGTCTTGCCTACCCTTGGCTACGCCCTCATATTACTCACAAATTACAACCCTGATCCCGTCCTTGTATTTTTTTAGGCTATCATCCTACCTCCAAGGGTTATTCCTGTCTTGACCCACAAACTCATAAAGTCTACATATCTCGTCATGTCAAATTTGTCGAAAATGAGTTTCCCTACGAGTCTATTTTCTCCTCCACAAATACATCATTCATTGGTGTCCTTCCCCTTTTTCCAACATACTCACAGGGTCCCTCACCACCTTCCCCCACACCTCCACCCACTACCCAACCACCCCTCATCACCCCTTCGACCATCACCACCCACACTAACAACCAACCCCAACCACCCCATACCCACAACATCTCCAGCCCGATCCGTTTCTGGTCCTTCCCGGCCACCCCCGAATCACCGCCGCTCGTGCCACCCCCCAATACTCATCCCATGTTAACCCGTGGCAAAGTCGGTATCTTTAAACCCAAGACCTTTCAGGCTACCATACTACCAAATACACTCTTTCCCGATAGTGAACCAACAACCTACTCTGTTGCCTCAAAAGATTCTTATTGGCGTCATGCTATGGATGACGAGTTTAATGCTTTGACTGATTAGAAAACTTGGGTTCTTGTACCTAAGCCCCATGGGCGGCACCCTGTGGGCTATAATGGGTGTACAAAATTAAACACAATGTAGATGTCAGTATTTCCAGGTACAAGGCTCGTTTGGTTGCTAAAGGCTACAATCAGGAGAATGGGCTTGATTACTCTGAGACATTCAGTCATGTTATTCGGCAGGAAACCATTCGCTTAGTACTGTCACTCGCCGTGCGCAACAATTGTCTAATCAATCGGTTGGATGTTTCCAATGCTTTTTTTCATGGAATACTTGATTAAACTATCTACATGACGCAACCACCGGGCTTTGTTGATCCCCGATTCCCTCAACATGTTTGCAAACTCCAGAAGTCTCTGTATGGGCTCAAGCAAGCCCCCAATGCTTGGTACACACATCTGAAAACGTTTCTCCAGGGACTCGACTTCACGTGTTGCGTACACGACACGAGTCTGTTTACTCGACATTCAGCACACGGTACAGTCATTCTTCTTGTTTATGTAGATGATATCATGATTACATGCTCTACTGCAACTCTCATTCAGGATGTCACTCGAGCTATGCATACTACCTTCAAAATGAAGGACCTTGGCCCGTTACATTATTTTCTGGGAATGGAGGTTTCTCGGACTGGCGGCGGCTTGTTTCTTCATCAGTCAAAATATACTCGAGATGTGTTGCAGAAAGCTGGACTGGAAAAATGCACCAGTCAACCAACACCGATGGTAGTCTCTTCGTCTACGAATGGAGCCGACACCCTCTTTGCCAATATCACCCACTTTCGCAGCCTCATTGGGGCTCTACAGTATCTGGCCATTACCTGTCCTGGCATCCAGTTTGTTGTCAACGAAGTTGCTCAGCGCATGTATCAACCAAGTGAACATGATTACCATTGTCTAAAACGCATTCTCAGGTACATTTTTGGCACTCTTGGTCCTGGTTTACTCATTCGACCCGGGGACTTGGAGCTTCGGGGTTTCTCAGATTCATATTGGGCGAATGATTAAAATGACAGAAATTCTACATCAGGGTTTCTCATTTTTTGGGGCCGAACCTGATCTCCTGGTGTACAAAAAAACAACCCAAGGTCTCTCGGTCCTCGACTAAAGCTGAATACCGCGCCCTTGCTCTTCTTGCTGCTAAGACTATATGGGTCACATATATTCTTCGCAAACTCCGCGCAACTCACACTATTCCTGCTCTCTGTTGTGACAACAAATCAACCATCTGTGTGGCCAAGAATTCCGTCCTACACACCAGAATGAAACATGTTTATACCGATTGTCTCTTTGTTCGCGATGAAGTTCAGGCCGGCACCATGACTGTGCAGTATGTACCCACTGAAGAACAACCGACTGATATTCTAACCAAGCCTCTGCCGAGCCGACAACATGATTACCTCAGTTTCAAGCTTCCGTTCGCTTACGCTCTGCTCAGCTTGAAGGGGGAATAATAACAGATAGTATTAAATAAATAGTATTAAATAATATTAGTATTTACTGTGTACTAATCCTAGTCCTATTAGGATTAGTACTCCTTAATCCTAGTCCTATTAGGATTAATACTCCTTCTTATATCCCCTATATATATCTCCCATGTATTCCTTTATTTGGTTAACACTTCAATACAATCAATATTCTTTTAAAAATGTTAAATGACATTTACTTCCTTCAAATATGATTTTGTAACATTTTATGTGTCTTATGTAGACTCATCCTTTGAAAAGATGGTGTCAATAAACAATATTCAAAGTTAATTGATCTTCTTCAAGAAAATAAATCTTTGGGTTAAAAATGAATCTTTAGAAGGAAAAATAACAGTTGATGGAACTGTTGAAAAATATAAAGCAAGACTTTGTTTCAAAGGCTTTAGAAAAAAATAAGATTTTGATCTTGTCGATATATTTACTCGTTAGTAATTAGATTTACATTCAGTCAGATGCAAAAATTATTACTGTGGTATATGACCTCCAAATTTTATCAAATGAATCTGAAAAGAACTTTCTTAAATGTAGAATTGGAGGAAGAAATTTGCATGGAACAACCCGAGGGTTTTGTGGTACCTGGTAAATAAAAGAATGTATGTGAACTTGTTTAGTCACATTACGGAAGCACCAAAACAATGACATAATTCAATCAAACCATGTCGGCAAATGAATTGAAGAATGATGAAGTGATAAATGTGTTCACATTAAAATTATAAGGTCATTGTTTGTTTGTATATTGGTGATATGTTGATCATCAATAGAGACACTAATTACATAACTGCTACTAAACGTATGCTATAAAGCAAGTGGAATGAAAATTATTGGAGTTTCTAATGCGATCATAGATATAAGAATTCGTAGAGCTTTATTATGTTTAGCATTTTCACTGTCCCATTGCATTGAAAAGGTACTTAACTACTTCAAATATTTGAATGTCAATATTGTCAATTGTCCAATAAATGTGAGCTTTGCATTTCAAAAGAGTGAAAACAAAACTGACTCACAATCGGATTGTGCTAGATTTTTGGGAAGCATGATGTATATCATATATTGTGTGCGATCAGGTATAGCATTTGCTATTTTAAACTGAGTCCGTTCACAATTGATCCCTAGTAAATTCATTAGATGACAATAAATAGAGTTTTGAAGTATATAAAATAATACTTAAAATTATGTCTTGCATTATAACAATATCCAACAATATTGAAAGATATAGTGTTGCAAATTGAATCATCGGAAGAATGAAGTAAAATTCACGAGTGGATATGTATTTACTATTGGTAGAAGAGCAGTGTCTTAGAAATATGGTAAAAGAGATATGTATCGCTAGCTCTACAATGATCTTTGAGGTAGGTGCTCTAGATAAGGTCGATGAATAAGTTAAAAGACTCCGGAATTTCTTAATAGATATTCTATTATGGCCCAAACCATTGGCATTAGAATGTATACACTTTCACAGTCAAGATGCAATAGGTAGCGCATCGAGCATGACGTATAAGGGAAAGTTTCATCATATACGACATAAACATGATACTGTTAGAAAACTACTCTCTAGTTGAATTATCAGAATTGACTATGTAAAGTCAAAGGATAATGTGTCGGATCCACTTACAAAAAGTCCTAACTAGAGAGAAAGTTAAAAGATCATCTAAGGGAATGAATTTACGACTTAGAACAAGTCATCATGGAGGTAATTCTATCTAGCAGACTGGAGATCCCAAGAGCTAGATTAAAGGAGAAAAACAAAGTTGTGAATGACGGTTCGGCATTGTCAATAAACTAAATCCATTCTCATGATGAAGACAATGCTCAAGGACAAGGATACAACATTATGGCTTGTTAATGAGTTAATAAAGCTTAATGGGTTTAATTTTTTGCTAAGTTTTGCAGAGTTGACCAAATAGTATATCAACGTGATAACACGGTTAGAAATCACCTATGTGAGTGTGAAGTGTAAGCCGCTTCAAAGAAGATGATTTTTAAAAGCCCATCTCTCTATACAATCATGAAACCAGGAGGTGTTCATGGCTAAAACGAACACAACCGTTAGAACCATAAACGGTAAAGGGTTAATTGTGTGACATTTGGTTGTCTAGATATACACCAATGTTCCACGGTTCAAAGATATCACATCTACCGATTGACCGAGTATATCCGACATATGTTCACTACGGAAATTCAAAGGGGAAACCTACTTATCCAGATGCAATTAATTTTTGCTTGTAAAGTACACATATTTGTCCGTTTCTTTGTCTTCGAGTCATTCCCAATTCATGTGGGGAATTGTTAGATTTTAAAAAGGTGTGAATGGAATATGAAGAGTTGCGAATTTTATGAAGAGTTGTGACTTTTATGAAATGTTGCGACTTTTATGAAAAGTTGTGACTTTTATGAAAAGTTGTGAATTTTATGAAAAGTTGTGACTTTTATGGAAAGTTGTAACTTTTATGAAAGCTGACGGCCTTTCTAAAAGATTGTGACTTTTCCAAAGGTTTGTGACCTTTACGGTAAGGCACAATAAGAACCTTTTCGCAGTTTCATTTGAATTCTATAAATTGAGGTATTTTCTCTCATTTTATAGAGAATTTATGGACTTCTTTTTCAACTACTAAATCTAGTATTCTAAGTGTACTTTATTGCCGTTGAGTGGTTCGCTGACACCGGAGTTTTTGGTAGCTATACTCTGGTGATTGAGATCATTTAACCCTGGGAGGTCATATTCCAAATAAAACCTCGCATATTAGAGGGGAATAATTTCCTTAAGGGGGACACTGTGAATTCAGTGGACTTGATCTTTTTCCTACTAAAATTTTTCCAGATTCAGGTACGTGTTTTACAAACATTAGATTTGTGAATTAATTTCAGTTCTTCTATTCTTTTGTTCTTCACTGGTTCATTAAACATGGTAACTAAGTGTTTCTGCAAAGTTTTTTGGAATCAGTAAGGCTCTTTAGACACATAGTAACAACAATTCTTCTTTAAGAAAAATATTTCGTATATTTTATTAAAAATCTGTTTCTGATTCTAGTTTCGCTACTAGTTTTAATTTTCTAGTTGTGAAAATGTTCTTAAATAAATTTTGAAAGTTCACTAACTTTTCTAATCTCAATTTGGCAAGTCTACTGACTTGACTTCCAAAAATCATGTCGTTGGAAAAGAGTTGTTCTTTCTCATGCATGTCCTATGTGTGTGCTTTCATATACCCATACTTAGTATAAGTGTGTACTAACCCTATACATATATACTATTTTGAAGCTATCCAGATGTCACTATTTTATTAGGATTTTGGTAGTTTCACATGCTTTCAAAGATGCTAATGTTTTAAATTCTAGGGTAGTATTAGATGTGAGCTAGTGGAGCATGTTCCACTATCGTTTCTTTCCTGTTTTTGTATATACTTTGTATTGGTTCGATTTTGGCCATTATTCAATTAATACTTAATGAATTATTTCTTTCAGTTGCTTATGACTTTAATGTTAGATGGTTGATAATGAACGATTATGAAATGTTAAGAATGTTTAAGAAGTATCTTTAAAATATCTAAAGTTTCAAATTTTCCGCTAAAATTAACCTATGTAAAGTAAGGATGACGCATGTAGGCTTGTTTGCGACCTCTAAGAGGTCAATGACGCTGGTCTCGTCTGGGGTCTCCATTACAGTCGTAACAAAAACAATCTATATTAAAATAATGACCATAATAAAATTTAGAAACTAACAACACTCATACAACTGTGTGTTTAGCCATGACACAAAAACTCATACGAACCTAAAATCAAATTTCTAAATTTTGATGTCCATTAATATATCAATTCTCTTGTTTTTCAAATTTCAAGCCTAGGGTCTCAATTCTCTTGTTTGTTGGTGCGTGCGTGTGCGTGCGTGCGTGCGTGTGTGTGTGTTTGTGTGTGTGTATTAGTTAAATTGCTTTGGTGACCCTTTGGAGTTTTGAGATACTTAGGTTTTTTTCATGTTGATTAAAATCATGTCTCGTTTGTTTTCATTATCTCAAATACTAATTTTATTCTTTCTTTCATTTCTCGCATGAACCCGTTTCGAGTCAATGATGGATTCAACTACGTTTCTTTTTCCGAGATGACCCATAAATTCTGGATCTTTGTATTATCCCTTTCTCGAGTCAGCCACCCTATGTATTTGGAAGCTGTTATAGGTCTTTGACACCCATCACTCTGCTGGAATTTTTAGAAAAAAACGAGAAATGGGTTGTATACATGATATATACAGCGTTTATACACTAATATAATGGTTCATGGCAGCAACCATGTGGACAAAAGTATGACAATACATAGATGAGGTAAATTACAGGTGTTTGAAAGCATGAGATACACACAAATATCTGATATATATGCCAATATAGACTGAAATACAGTAAATGTATACAGAAATTGCTACTTGGTTAAAAACCAAAATTTGCAGCGAAATTGGCCTAAGAAGGGCCCAGTTTCATCATCTCTTTTACTCCTTTAATTGCTTTGATTATGCTTTGACCTTTTTCTTTTAAATTCTAACCATAATTTATTTTGATTAACCTACTTCGATCCCCAAAAGTTGAATTATTTTCTTTATGTTGGTTTAGTATTTAAACATATTCTCCAATCACTTATTTTTATGTTGAGTGTACCAGTCAAGTTTAAATCTTTATTTAAGTCAAATCTATTCTGTTAAAAGATATTATTTTTAATGCCTTTCACTTAACTATTTTACTATTGTTAGAATTGTTTTAAGTCAGGCGAAATTTTAAATTCAAAAATGGTTTTTCATACTCAAATTAATCAAATTGTTTTAAATTATTATTTCGGAGATTAATTAAAAAATTCTAATTAATCTAGTTCTTGTTAAAATTTTATTCACTTGTAGATCAAGTGAATTGTTTTTAAAAGGTCGTATGACCATAAAAATATATATCAAATGATTCTTTGTTTAACCATTTTGTTTTTGTTAAATAATTTTTAAATAAAACAATAGTAAAAACTATTTTACCTACATCGTAGGATAAACGCATGTTAGCGTACGCTTCAAGTTCCTTAAAGTCTTCTTGAAGCGTAAATAAGAACCTCTTACCCATTTTCTCTGAGTTTTAGAAGATTTCATCTGTTAAAATTTTTTTAAATTAAGTTTTCTTAATTTCTTTATAAAATTAAATGACGACTCTTTTCTAAATATTTTTCAAAAAAGTTTTATACTTAGAACATTTCAAAAAATATTTTTTCTCAAGATAGATAAATTACCGCATAACAATAGACACCCATATATTTCAAAATTCCCAACAAACTTCACACACTAATTGTACGTGACTCGGGTCAACTACCGAGAGGGTTAAAACAATAAATTTATGAAAATTTCTAAAAATGACCTTTTTGGTCATTACATTATCAATCAGTAAAAATCATGTTTGTCCTCTAACATAAGAAATTAAGAAGAAGGAAGAATAACCTACGTCACCAAAAGCTCAATTATGACCTACCAGTCAGTGTTTATCTCTTCAAGTGAGCTCCTCCTTAAGACCATTTCATTAAGATTAACTACTAAAAACTGAACTTTCGATTTGAACCTTGAAATATCTAAAAATTAGGATGATTATCAAGCCACAAACTAACCCATGAACTCAATCGAACGTGAAACACATTGGACCATAACACAACCATCAAGACGAGTCCTTTCTCACATAACCAAGATAATATTCTTAACCGATATCGTCTATAATCATAAGTGAATCTATACTAACCACGACAAATTCATAATGCAAAAACTATCACAGATCTTACCAAAAGTCTATTCTCAAAACATAATCTTTCTCAAAGTTATAGAAATTTGTTCTTTAGACATTGGATACCCTTTAATGGAGAATCAATCTTATCTAACAAAATAAAAAAATGATTAAGTAAACACCCAACAAACGATACACTTCAAAATGCAGTATCTCTAACAATACTCTTACACAAATATAACTCTTCATAGTAGCTTTTATATAAGTTCGCATAAGCAAGGTTGTGTGTGTAGAACTAGTTGCATACATAAACCATCTCAAACAACACCAAATCTATCATAACTGAAATTACAAAGTATGTCCAAGGATCCTACCCTATCAAGAGGATATAAGAGGATCGGTACATGCGATCCACCACTAGGGATTCACCTATAGATGTAGAAACACGCGTGGACATATCAGTGAATCATACTCCAAATCATGCCCGAAACGATTTAGGTGGTGAACATAAGAATATACCAAACCAAGGTCGAATAACATTATTTCCTCCATAGTGCTCATATCAAACATTTTTATTGATGTGACTCTTATCTCATTAATTTATCTAGCTATGCATAATCAACCAGTATGATCCCCATCACAATATTACAAGTACTCAATTCATTAACCTCCACATTGTTTTGAAGGCACTCCGTTTATGTTAACACTCTTAATACCAACAAAAATCCTAACAACATCAATCATTTATCTTACTCTTAAAATATCACTAGTATCAAAATTTTCTTTAGCAAAGACATTGTAGCGTCTAAAAAATTCAAAATATGGATCTCTCTCTCTCTCTCTCTCTCTCTCTCTCCATTTAAGCATTACATGGAGATATGAGTAAAATCTATGACTGATAGAACTAATTTCAAATGAATAAATACATTTCCATCGCGGTACAATAATTGAATCACACTCACTGTCAATTTCACATGAACTCTTACATAAAAAAATTTCCACTACCATGCATACAAGCGTGTATCTCATGCCAAAAATTACAGAAATCCTTCGTCATTCTAATAATTTTGTTTAATATAGTCTCATAACCTCTACTCACTATCAAATGTCTATGTACACATCACGTCCACATAGTTCCATCAACAAAGTAGTTTCATTCTCTTCAAAGTTCTTATTAACCATGTAGAAGTGTAGGTCCATACGGTTTCACATCAATAACTTACCTATCATAATTTGAACAATCTATCACGACAAAACCACGTAGAATCTTTTACACATTACTGCTTGTCACCCAAACAAAAAATTAATACCTAGAATAGTCAATCATATATTCCTATTAAGTTTGTACCATAGTAGTTCACATCTCACATCCATATCTAAAATCATAGGGAAAAAAAATCCTTGAACTACAACCCAAGGGCTTATACGAGAGGTTTATTCCTCCACTTTTCTTAAATTCTTCCTATGACACAAAATTATGAATATCTTGATCTCTTATATATGTCAAACTCTTAATTATTATTATTTTTCAACAGCTCACTTACCAATATCGTTTGACAAACAATCCATGACTTTTTGACCATATACTCTAAAAAACACTTATTAGTGAAATCTTTCCTTAGGTCTTTTAACAATAAAAAAACAAACTTTATTACTTAAACCATGCATAGGTCCTTACAAATGCCAATCACTTAATGTAATTGACCATTTGATTCCTTACCCATTCATACCTTGAGAATACATACAACCACAAACATAGACTCCCAATGAGAAACTTAATGTTTGATCCCAACTATGTAAAACAATTTCATTATCTATCAATATTTGTTCATACATTGAACATCCTTATGTATTCACAAATACTAGCCTATAATCGATCGTCTCTCCATCACTTTACTGTAATTTTTGGTAAAATTCAATCTTACCATTCACCAAACTTAAAATCAAAGAAGAACTTATAACCACACTCGAGTAAAACATGTGTAGACTCTTTTCTCAAATGTTACTCTATATTTTTTTAAATAAATCTCATGAACCCGTGATACTATTACTATAACAAGAGTAAAATATATAGAACCATGTATGTATGAACAAAATTTTCAACCCTCTGAAGATACATCTTTGGCCGTTGCAATCAGAGTAAATATCCTTGCTTTTGCCTCCTTCTGAAGGCTATATTACCCCTCAATAATTCTTTTCCTTGTGACTCTAGGTCTTTCAATTTTATTGAATCAGTGTTTCAACACATACTACAATTTTTCATGTTACCTGACTAGTCACCAAATATTAGAAGACTAGTCGGTTCGATACTCGTAAGACGTCATTGCAATACAAAAATTTGTTTGATCAATAATCCTTATCATAAAATTGCATCTCAATCACAATCCATCACAAACTATTATTATCATTATTCTCAGTTATTCTTGTTATCATCACGTAGTCATAATTTTCATAAATAACACATTAAATCTAGTCATTCAAATCAAATTCAAAGGACTAAACCACTTTTTATGCACTTTTTTTTACTAAAATCTTCAATTTCCTTCAAACAAGTATTCTCTATGAAACTTTCTTTTACCTGGAAGATTGTCATTATAGATTGATCCATTTCCTTGATGCTTACATTGAACTAGATCTCATTTAGAATCATTAGAATACACTTCACAACGTAAACATATTAATATCATGCCAAAAATTCACCATTAAAATCTTCCTTATAAATATTGATTTAAAGCACATGTCCATAGTAATAAACAGTTGGTTTCTCAAATATAAATGCAACATCAAATCTCATTATATGAGCACAAGACACAATTGATAATACCTGAAGTAGTAAGTATTTAAACTTGACAATCAACGTATCTGTTTTCTTATACCACTGTACTATATCGTGAAAGCCCATTAGATTAACCCCTATAACACATCATAACAGTCTGTTAAATCCACCCCTAGAATACCACATACACCTCGAGAATATTATACTCAAATATTCCACACAATTATGACCATAAAGTAACTATAATATACTACTAAATTCATTCGATCTCTTATTTAATGTGTTTCATTCGCAAATCAGGTCAATAGTAGGAGTAACACACTCCACAGTCTTACAAAGAGATGATTGATACCGTTGTAATAGTCGTATCATGATCTTATCTTTTATTTACATTCAATATATCAAGTCATAGTAGAGTATGAACTCAACTAACGCCACATCATTTTTAATTATTTGCTAACAGCCCATACATATTATCACAACCTTACTAATCTAAATTTCTAAAGGTACATTGTTCATTACCTATCAATCCTTTTATAATTTAACTTTCAATTATCGAACTCAGCTAGATATTTTCAATACCACACAAGTACTATTCCATATATTGGGGTAACTAACAAAACAACGAACCACGTTCATAATATTACCCAAACTATTATTCAATATCATCATCATATAGCCTCAAAGTGTATTATCAAGTCATCACATAATTCAACCCATCCAAATTACCAAACATCCTTAAACATACAACATATAGTTTACATATGCCTATAACTTCCACGTTTGTAACAAATCTAACATCCAAGACATATACAACACACCAAATACTCACGTAAGGAACTACATAGGAGTCATCACAATAAGTGAGAGAGAATGAATAAAAGTAATTAGAATCAGAACAGACAAAGGATGCACGATATAGATTCAAGAAGTGAAGATTTTTCCTAAATGTCACTATAGCCTATCGAAGATAAGTACTGATGTCTACGTACCGATCTTCAAGTTTCTACTTAGACTCAGTTTGTATACACGTGAAACCTATTAACTTGGTGCTCTGATACCATTTTTGTCACGACCTGAAAATGAACGTGACGGAACTCGCCTCATCCCACAAAGACAAGTCAGACTAAAACTCAACTATTACAATAAAATGCGGAAAATCTATAATTAACTCACAAAAACCCCCAGAATCTAGTTGTCACGTGTACATGACTCTAAAGTATTACAAATGAATAAGCATAAACTGTAAGTCTCATACAACATTGTTTCTAGTTAGAACAAGATCATAAACAGTGTAAGAAGGTCTTTTGAGATGACAAACAACTACCTCTCCAAGAAGTTTCAAAAAAGAAGAGAATACATCACAAATATCTGGGCTATTATCCTACAAAAAGTTGTAGAAGCAAGGGGTGAGTACCAAACCACATGGTACTCAATGATACGCTCAAATTTACTTCTCAAATAAGAAGTAAAGCGTTCGTGTCAAGTAAATAACCCAACTAGTGAGGTTGGGATCGTTCCCACGAGGAAAATAGTCTCGACTTAACTTTAACCTGTTATTACTATTGTTTGGTCAATGACTTCCTTTGAAAGTAAAAACAATAAAAGGGGGGTTTCTAGTTCTAAATGAATAAAAATGACTAACGAACTTGAAAGAGACACTTAACAGCTTTGAAAGTTAGAGTTCAATCAATTAATCAAAGTAACTAGGGTTTACGTGTTCCCCACAGGTTTATAACTCGATAATTCTAACTATAACAATTCTTTCCTAGTATATTGCATGCAAAGTGATAAGTTATGTATTTCTAAATCCATGGTCCGGCATCTAGAAAATCTCACTCCTCACCTTGGTCCGGCTACGTGTGTTGCTATCCTAACCCTTATCCTTACCTCATATTAAGCATCGTATTCGATATTTTACTAAGTTATTACCTCATACCAATCAATACTAGACTATTAGATAGTATACAATAAATCTATGTTAATAATTCTTTTCCTATTATCTACCTCCTTGGTCCGGCAAGTACCATTAAGGTGATTTCTAATGTTTGCCATCTGTTAAAAAGACTTCTATGCGAATGAATTATTAATACATGCAAGACACTATTCTAGAATTGTTATTTTAGTTAGGGTTTATCTCATTATTTGCCTATGGTACTCACAACCCTAGTTATGGAGTTTAGCTACTCAAAGTCATAAACACAATATTCAAATATATTAAATAAGAATTCATGTACTTACTTCGATGAGAAAGAGTGAAATCCAAAAGTTTGAGTGATTAATCACCAAAAATCACTTGCAAGAATCTCAAAGTAATCAATAATCTCACAAAATCTCAAAGTAATCAATGATCAATAATCCAGAGTCTAAGAACAATCTAAGAGTCTAACCTAACAGAGTCTAACCTCAAAAACGAGGTTTTTCGAACTATTTATAAAAAATAAAAACCTAATTCAACAACGACTTTGTTTGCTGGAAATCTACCAAAACGCGGCTGTGTTGAAGGATCACAGACGGATCGTCTTGGTCACAATGGACCGTCATGGACTCCGTCGCCCCATACTTATGTAATTTCTTCTGCAACTCTCTTCATTACCCTCAACGGCAAGTATGACGGTCCGTCATAGGCATAAGGGTCTGTCGAGGGTCTTCGTTCCAAAACACTTCAACTCTTGGAATCTAGGTACTGTGATCACTTCTATGAACTTCATGACGAACCTGCAGGATGGACTGTCATAGACACGACAGACCGTCACAAGCTTCGTAACCCACACTTGGTTAGACTTCCCCATCTTTCTTTAGCAGCTGCAATACGTTGCCACCTACGGACCGTCACAAGAACGACGGACTGTCATAAGCTCTGTAGGTGGTCAATTCTGCATTTCTTCGCTCAAAATCTCCGCATTCAGCTTTGGACCTATTTCCTGCAAAACAAAGAGAAACTTATATAAAAATTAGCACAAAAGAGATTTTTAGACGCACTTAACTTAAGGAAAAAGTATTTATTATACCGTGAAACCACGGTATATCAACACATTGAACTTAAATTCGTTGTTTAGCCTCAAGCGACACACTATGACTCACTACACAATCTCTGTACAATAGTATCCATGTTTTATCCTTTGCAATCATTTGGCTATCAATCTTGATTAATCTCATAAAATCTATTCATGTTAGCAATATTAGGCTTGAATTTTGAGGGATCAGAACATGACACAGACTCACCATGCACTAACACCTATCCTCTTCAATTTCTCACTGAGGTGCTAACAATTCTAGTATTGCAACTAGTGTCCTCACTTTAAAACAAAATCTCATTTTGCACACAATGATTTCAGTTCGAGTATAAGGATTACTTGTCAACACTCACTCTTAGAACAAAGTCACACTCATTCTTACCTATTGCCATAAGCTTGCCATTATTTTCACTGCCTTAAGTTCGCTATACAACCCTTAGCATCACGATAGGACTTTCTTAGCTAGTAACATAGGCTCAGGGTCAGGTAGGATATATTTATGTATACATTCGTGAATTTTTTCCCTCCTTGACATATCGGCTAAAACCTTCAACTTTCTATCATTTTATCTTGCCCAGTTTCTCATATTCTTTGACCTTGCTATTTTCTCTTCATTCTTCATTTGTGTAAGTGACTCTCTTCTTTTCTTACTTGTATTTCTTGTATATTTTTCTTTTTCTTTACTTTTCATTAAATTAACTCTTGATTCACTTTAATTTTGTTCTTTCTCAATCTTTGTTCTTTCAACCCTACTTTCCAGAGCATTCCTCATAGTAGACACCCTCAACTCATGGCTTTGCCATAAGTCAAGGTACATAATACCCAAAGTTTGGTCAGGGCATAATGAAGGTTTCTTACTGCATTATCCCCCCTCAACTTATACATTTGGCATAAGTTGAGGTACACATGTCCAAGGAGGGACCAGGCCAACACCTTGTTCCCAGAAAAGATCAGTTGGGGTGAAAAAGAAAGGTCTATTTTATGATCAGATCATTTGGATCAAAAAAGGGTAAATTTCATTTTTTTTTTCTATTTAGGCTAAAGATGGCCTATTTTGAATAAGGTCCTATGATTCTTTCCTAATTGTCTATTAAAACTAACTTTTAGCAGGACTAACAAGGAAAGTTCTAGCTTAGTACCAATAGTGGACTATTCAAATTTTCCTCACACTCATTTGACATTTCATCACTATACTAGATTATCATACACCTAGTTAAATTTTAAGACTTAGGGTAATGCAATGGTGTACCTTTATGTCATGCTTAGGGCCACACAATTATCAGTTACTCTGCCTAGTCATGCATTATTTTCCAGTTTATCAAGATATCATTTTAGCCATCATGCTCCAGAATTAAAATATGTACAAAAGATATAAACATGTCGGTTAAAAAGAAAAAGTAATCAGTCTTTTGGGGAAAAAGAACACATGCAAGAAAACCCCAAAGAGGATAGTGAATTGGGATACTCATACTTCACCCTAACACCCACTTTCCATTTAACCCACCCCCTAAAAAAATGCAATTGTCCCTAATGCATAAAAATCTAAATACTAGAGTGGTAGGTGAAGCAAACCGGTGGCACAAAGCGCCGTCGATCAACAAGCTGGTGTGTCCGGTTCCCCGGAACCCACGTCCTCTGCAATCTGGACACCCTCAGTGGTATCCTCAGCAACAACTGAACCATCAAAAGTGCCTCCTACTATCTCCACAGTGCGGGAGCTAGATGCCCCTGCCACTAACTCTAATTCTGTAATCTGGTGCACCTCCTCCTCAGCAAGTGAGGCTCTCCTTGCAGCCTCCATCTCTCGGTGCTCCTTCTTGCGTGCTCGCGCCTCGTCCTCTACTCAACCCCTACGCCTCTTGGCACTCTCTCTCGAGGGAGGTGGTGGAATTTCTGAAGTAGCAAAAATGGCCGCCAACAATGTGTCCTCAGTAGGCTCGACAAAAGGGGACTCAAACTCTGGCACCCTAGCCTCAAAGATCGTGTCGGTATCTGCCCGAAGATTGTCGAATGCAGCCTGAAGAGTCGACACATTCACCGGAGGTGCTGGTCGGGCTAGCACCCTCAACTCAAAGGCGTCCAAGCGCTGGTTAACCTTAACGATCTTCCGCTCTGTAAACTGGACTATTTTCCGTTGTAGGCACTCTTCTGACTTAGTAATAGACTTCTGCATCCACGGATGGATATGATGAAGAAGTGTGGACATTTGTGCCTCTAGTTTTTGGACACTAGCAAGCGGGACCTGTGCCGGTAGAGGGGCTATGCGAGAGGAGCTCGGGGCAATGCTACTACCCGGGATAGACTCGACCAGGGTAGTGTCAGTGGACGCTGCAAGTGGGGGCCGCTCTGGACGGGGCCCTCTGTGTGGAGCCAACTCATTCTCCTCATCTCTGATGAGGCCGACGTCAACATTGCCCTGCAGGGTCTTATGCTGATCTACATGCCATATAGGCACACCTGGGGACCTGCAGAGAGCAACGATCATGCACGGGAAAGGGTAAGTAGTAGTGACCTTGAATGCGCTCTCTTGTATGACTGTCTTTTGAAGCCACGTGAAATCCACCTCGAGCCCGGCTATCATCGCCGCCATCAACATTGCTCGATCCCAGGTAACGATATTATAAACAGCTGTAGGGGAAAGGCAGTGACGGACAAGCAGCCACAAGAACTTCGCCGTGAATGTGAGGTTGGCCTTCTTGATGGCCCCCTTTGGCTCAGTCACCGAATCGGCACCCTCTCCATCTACTGACAGGTGCAGGGCCATCCACTTCTTGGTGGTCTCTCTCAGTGATGGCTCGCGCAGAAACTGTCCATCTTTAACTATCTACCAACGGTTGTAAAACTCGGCTGTAAGAGGGGTCCGAGTAGCATCAACACCCTCTCCGTATAGAAACCATGAATGGCAGGTAGGGAAATGTCAACATGAATACCCCGTACTTGAACCTGCTCTAGTGGGGCATTTTTTTTGGGGCAACCAGCCTATCAATATGTGATCGGAGAGTCACTACGTAGGATGCATAGAACTCTCGCACCATTTCTTCACTGTATCGTCTCAACGGACGTGCTGTCCACTCCAAGCAATGCCTGGGGAAGAGATTGTGGATCTCAGGCATCATCGGGAGACTCCCTGTAAAGACCCACCGCTCCAAGTTGAGTGTTCGAGTCATCAATCCTTTATAAGTCAGGAACTTGGCGTCGCAGTAGACTTGAAATTGCCTGTTGACAAACCACCGGTTGGGTTGGTCAGTGGCTGGGGTGGGGACCTTAACTGGTGAGCCTGATGTAGATTTTGCACTGTCAGCCTCATTAGACGAGGCCAACGCTACAGTAGTGACGGGTGCAGGAACCTCAGCAGAGCCGGAGGCTTTCTCGGACCATGATACTCCTAAGGAGCCAGACGCTCCTTCCTCATTTGTGGCTGACCCAGAGGGTGTGCCGGTCAGTGTGCACTCCTCATCAGACTTGGAGGCAGTGACTACGCCGGACGCCACCTTTTGGGTGTGTCTCTAGGAGCACGTGCAGCACAGAAAAGGGTGGAAGTGCCTGGGGGCACATAGTCAGGGTCATGCTCATCATCAGAGCCGATGACTATGCGGGCAGATGGGGTGCCAGACTTCGATCGCCCACATGCGTAGCCTCGGTCTTGCTTTGGTGCCATAGTAGATAAAACCCGAAAATGATCAATATTAGTAAAAGTGGTGGCAAACAAGACAAGCAAAACCATACTAAACAAAACATTGAAAATAGTAGGTCATTTTATAGAAACAGTGACACACAATTGGCCGAGTGACGGCTCGTCGTGACTATGACGGACCGTCATGAGGTCCATCGTGTTTTACTTAGACTATGTATATATAGAGATCCCTGAAAGAGAGTCTCTGACTAGCATTACGGTATGTGCAGGATGGACCGTCACAGGTACGATGGTCCATCGTAGGTATCCGTCGTAGGAAACTTAAAAAAATATGGAGACCCTTTGGAGAGGGGTCTGTGACCGTCATGACGGTCATGCAGGACGGACCGTTGTAGGTATTACGGTCCATCACATGTGTCCATTGAAGGACACTTAGAAAAAGTGAGAGACCCTTGGAAACGGGGTCTCTGACAATCGTAACGGTTGTGCAGGACGGACCGTCATGAAGACGACGGTCTGTCACATGTGTCAGTTGGGGGACACTTAGGAAAAAAATGAGAGACCATTAGAACAGGGTCTCTGAAAACCAGAACGGTTGTGCAGGACGGACCGTCGTGAAGACAACGGTCCGTCACATGTGTACACTAGGAGAGGGTACTAGGGATTTTGGAACGGACCCTACGATGGTCCGTTGTGGGTACGACGGTCCATCATTGGGGTCTCGTTCTATCTATCAATGACAGAACTGGGGGTACCCCATGCATCCCTAATGAACCCACATCAAACTTGTAGTGTTTTTGACCTACATTTGTCTAACACAACTAACTAGGAAACTAGCAATGCAAAACAACCTATGTCTAGGGTTGTAAACATGGCAATTTCAAACATTTTTAACCTAGGTTAGATAGAATCATATAAAAGAAACAACATACGACGAAGAACTAAGATAACACTAACTAATAAACAAAAATGTAAGATAAATGAGTAGAAATTAGAGACACATACCTTAGAATTGGAGAAAAAGAAATAGACAAATACCCGGTGGCCAGGCAAACACCCACAACAGCAGCTCCGACTAGTAGATTTACACTTTTTGGGCATTGGAGAATTGTGGGGGGAAATGGTCGGTGGTTGATAGAGGAATAGATTGTGGAAGTTTAAAAAGAGAGAGTAATACGAGGAGTAATGAAGGAATGAGGGTGAAATGAGGGGTTGGGGAGTTTAAATGATGAATGTTTATAATAAACTCCAACCTGGTTGGGTCGTGTATGCCTCATTAATCACGCGACAATTCCCCGATGATGGTCCATCGTGGTTGTGACGACCCGTCCTTGGTTCTGTCGTGTGTGCCCTAGTTTGAAAATAACAGAAAAAACGTACCTGGTACGACAGATGCACACGACGGTCCGTCGCGGGTGCACCGTCGATGTGTCAGTTAGAGACTACTGCACTGTGATTTTCTGCAGAATTCCCTGGTAATGTGCCTGCAAATTCAAAAACACATTAGTAGAAAAATGCTACCATTACAAAAAAGACGACAAGTATTGGGTTTCCTCCTAACAAGCGCTTGATTTAATGTCGCGGCATGACTGGGGACACTTGATTACTCAGACTTCATCAAGATGGTATGCCTCGATCACTTCATTCACAGATTCAGCATGCCCGAAATAGATTTTTATGCGTTGTCCATTCACCTTGAACCTCAAAACCTCCGAATTTTCCAACTCAACTGCTCCATGAGGGAATAGTTGGGTAACCAAGTAAGGACCAGTCCATTTGGACGTGAGCTTGCCCGAAAACAAGCGCAACCTGGAGTTGAATAAAAGCACCAAATCGCTGACCATAAACTCTCATTTTTCAATTTTTTTGTCATGGTACTTCTTCATCTTTTCTTTTTATATGGCTGAGCTTTCATAGGCTTTCAAGCGAAATTCATAGAGTTCATTCAACCCATTTAACCGTCCCTCTGCAGCTTCGCTCCAATCCATTTTTAACTTCTTAATAGCCCACATGACTTTATGCTCTAATTCAACCGGAAGATGAAAAGCTTTCCCATATACAAGTTGGTATGGAGACATACCTATGAGAGTCTTATATGCTGTTCGGTAGGCTCAATGAGCATCACCAAGCCTCCTTGACAAATCCGTTCTACTAGCGTTCACTGTTACTGACAATATCTGTTTTATCTCCCGATTCGATACTTCATGTTGCCCACTAGTTTGAGGGTTGTAAGGAGTGGCCACATTATGGAGAACACCATATTTCTCCAATAACCCCTTGAATAATTGGTTGCAGAAGTGGGAGCCCTCATAACAAATAATGGCCCTTGGGGTGCCAAAACAAGAGAATATATTCTTTTTGAAGAATGTAGTGATACTCTTCCCTTCATTTTTTGTGAGGGCTATGGCTTCGACCCATTTAGATACATAATCAACTTCTACTAGAATGTACTTCATTCCATGAGAACTCACGAAAGGGCCCATAAAGTCAATACCCCAAACATCAAATAACTCAATCACAAGAACGGGTTTAGAGGGAGCTCTTGCTTTCTTGAAATACCGCCATCTCGTTGGCATCTATCACATGCTTTAGCAAACCCATGAGCATCTTGATGAAGAGTTGCACAATAGTAACCGCATTGTAATATGTTATGAGCGGTTCAGATATTACTATGATGTCCCCCAATGGGTGAGGAATGGCATGACTCCAATACACTCAACATGTCACATTCTGGCACACAACGCCGAATAAGCCCGTCGGCACAACTCCTATAAAAGTATGGTTCATCCCAAAAGAACTTCTTCACATCGTACATGAACTTTTTTCTTTGATTAAAGGACAAGTCTGATTGAACAATATCACTAGCCAGATAGTTCGCAAAATCTGCGAATAATGGGATCAAGTCTTGTGAAGCAGCCAATACATGTTCATTGGGGAAAGTATCATCAATGTCAGTCTTATCCCCTAACTCTCTCATAGCTTCATCCTCTACACAAGACAAGTTATCAACAACTTGATTTTCAGTTCCTTTTTTATCCATAACTTCAAAGTCAAATTCTTGTAGCAGTAATTCACAACGAATCAGCCTAGGTTTCGCATCCTTCTTCGCCATCAAATATCTCAATGATGAGTGGTCAGTATGCACTATAACTCTACTACATAGCAAATAGGAGCGAAATTTCTCTAAAGCAAAACTACTACAACGAGTTCTTACTCGGTTAATGTGTAGTTCTCCTGAGCTTCATTTAGGGCTTTACTAGCATAGTAAATGGGATAAAGGATTTTGTTTTTTCTCTGTCCCAGTACTACACCAAGAGCCACCCCACTAGCATCCCACATCAGCTCAAATGGACTATTCCAATAAGGAGAAATAATGATAGGCGCAGACACCAATTTTTCTTTTTGCTCACCTAATGCTTTAAGACAGGATTCATCAAAACAAAATTTACAATCTTTCTCCAGCAGTTTGCACAATGGGTGTTTAATCTTTGAAAAGTCTTTGATGAATCTCCGGTAAAAAACTGGATGCCCAAAAAATCTTCTTACACCTTTCACACAGATCGGTGGGGGAAGTCTCTCTATTACCTCGACTTTAGCTCAATCAACCTCTATGCCCTTTACTAAAATTCGATGACCTAACACAATACTCTCTTTCACCATGAAATGACACTTTTCCAAGTTTAGTAATAAATTTCAGTCTTCACATCTCTTAAGGACCTCAGATAAATTGGTCAAACACCGCTCAAATGAATCATTAACCACAGAAAAGTCATCCATAAAAACTTCTATAGTATCCTCCACTATGTCAGAAAACATCGACATACATCTCTGAAATGTTGCGGGTGCATTGCACAACACAAAAGGAATTCTTGTAAAAGCAAATGTCCAATATGGACAAGTAAAAGTGGTTTTCTCTTAATATTCTAGGGCAATAGAAATCTGATTATACCCCGAATATCCATCAAGAAAACAGTACCACCCTTTTCCGGCAAGTCTATCAAACATCTAATCCATGAAGGCATAGGAAAGTGGTATTTTTCAGTCCATGAATTTAGTTTGCGGTAATCCATACACACCCTCCATCCAGTAACCGTTCTCATTAGAACAAGTTCATTTTTTTCGTTGGGGACCACAGTCATTCCCCCTTTCTTAGGTACACACTGAACCGGGCATACCCAACTACTATCGGCGATTGGATAGATTACTCTGGAATCCAACCACTTAATTATTTCCTTCTTCACGACCTCTTGCATAGGAGGATTTAAGCATATCTGGTGCTCAATACTCGACTTATGATAAGGCATGAGTTTGATTTTATGAGAGAAAATACCAGGAGGGATCCCAATAATGTCCGCAATAGTCCACCCAATAGCTCTTTTGAACCTTTTTAGTACCTTCACCAAACTTTGAACTTGTTATTCATCCAGGTCTGATGCAATGATTACCGGAAAAGTGTCACCATTTCCTAAGAAGTCATACCTGAGATGAGGTGGGAGAGCTTTAAGTTCTAATTTTGGAGCCTCCTCTATATATGGTTTCGCGGGTGGGAACTCGCGATTCTTCATATCATGCTCAAATTTCTTTGGTTTATATCGAAAATCACCTCTGTCAAGAGCCGCGACTAATGACTCATACTCTTCAATGCAGTCGCTATCAAAGTTCATTATCACTGCCGCTAATGCTTCTACACCTAGACGTTCTTCTATTTGTGTCTCAGATGTCT
Organism: Solanum lycopersicum; assembly: GCF_036512215.1. NCBI lineage: Eukaryota > Viridiplantae > Streptophyta > Magnoliopsida > Solanales > Solanaceae > Solanum > Solanum lycopersicum. The sequence goes on along the minus strand of NC_090800.1, from coordinate 59,344,950 downwards.
CACCCATGTTGTAGGATATAGCAGATACCGATTAGAGTTCATCATTCTGCCTCATGGAACTACTAATATTAAAGGTCACTTCCCCATTGTTGAACCGAAATTTCATCTACCCCTTTTCCATGTCTACTAAGGCTCTTCCCGTAGAAAGGAATGGCCTCCCAGGAATAATGGGCACTTCAAAATCGACTTCGCAATCAAGAATAACAAAATCTGCTGGAAACATCAATGACTCCACTTTTACTAGCACATCGTAGAGTATCCCTATAGGCCGTTTTACTGTTTGATCAGCCATCAGTAGCCGCATTGCATTGTGCTTTGGGTCACCCAAACCAAACTTCTTTTAAATCGAGGAGGGCATAAGATTTATGCTTGCCCCCAGATCACATAATGCTTTTGCAAAATGTAATAGCCCGATTGTAGAAGGAATAGTGAATGCACCTGGATCTTCTTTCTTTTGGACCAGAGATCTTGTAGCAATAGCACTACATTGCTGCATTTTATCATCATCCTCAAAAGTGACCGATCTTTTCTTTGTGACCAGATCTTTCATAAACTTAGCGTAACCGAGCATTTGTTCTAAAGCTTTTACCAAAGGTACATTGATAAAAAGTTTCTTCAACATTGTTATAAAACATCGATATTTGCCAACCTCAGTCTTTTTCAATAATCTTTGAGGAAATGGGAGTGGTTGTCTAGGCATAGGAGTTACCTTTTTAGGCACTTCATTATCTTTTGCAGTGTAATCCTCTAATTAAGAATCAACATTTACCACTTTATCTGTATCTTTTGTCACCTTTTTCTCATGCGACGGCATAGGTGGGTTAATGGTCTTCTTACCACCACGAGTAGTAATTGCCATACAATGTCCATCATTTTTCGGATTTTGGACAGTGATGCTAGGAAGAGTACCCAGTTGCTGTTTGTTCACAGTTGCAGGTAATTGGGCTAATTGTAACTCAAGTTGCTTAATCGATATTGCATGTGTATCAACTTTTTGCCCAATACCCGCTAAATCATTCCACAACTCTTAATTGTGCTCATCACTAGTATCGAACCTCCTCATCATTTTATGCAACATATCCTCAACTCGAGACATACTACCTCCACCATCCCTAGGAGTAACTTCACAATTTTGAAAAGGAACATAGGGTCCATTCCTGTAATTTCTATTATCATAGTTACCCCTATTGAAGTTGTTGGCGCGATTCTAGCTTCCATCTCGGACATAATTACCCTTACGGTTATAGTTACCATAGTTCCGACCTTTGTTGACTTGACCTTAGCGTCAATTCTCCTTATTAGAGCCTTGGCCACTTGGTCGGAAACCCTCCATCTGTTCATTTACTGCATAGGAATCCTCCTCATAATAATAGTCATTGTTCTGTGGAAGTGGTTTCGACAAGTAGTTGACTGCATTTATCTTTTCTTCACCCCCAATGACATGTTTTACTACTAACTCAAGCTCGGTTCTCATTTGAGCCATTTCTTCCCGACTCTCATCTGTGGCTGGGTTGTGAGTGGACTGCACTCCGAAGGTGTTTTTCCCTGTATCAGACTTCCTAGTACTCCAAGCTTTGTTATTCCGGGAGATTTTCTCTAATTTTTCAGCAATCTCTGCATAAGGACACTCCCCATAAGATCCACCATCTATAGTCTCCAACACCTCTTTATTGTTATCATCCTGTCCCCGATAGAAGTATTCCTTTGGTGACTCATCATCTATACGGTGATTTTGAACACCTCTTAAGAATGAGGTGAATCTATCCCAAGAACTACTAAGTGACTCTCCTGGTAGTGCCACAAAGTTGTTCACTCCGTCTTTGTGGTTTAGTTTCTTGGAGACCGGATAGTAGCGTGATAAGAAAACATCCCTTAATTGGTTCCAAGTGAAAATTGAGTTGTATGGGAGCTCAGTGAACCATATAGCAGCCTCTCCCGTTAGTGAGAGAGAAAACACTATGAGCCCTATTACATCTAGATCCAAATAAGGCATCCCTACACAAGTTTTACACACTGCCCTTACCTTAGCTATATGGGCATGTGGATCCTCAGAAGGTAGCCCTGAAAACAAACCTCTGGCAGTGAGCATTTGCATCAGGCTACTAGTTACAACAAAGGTGTGGCCTGTGGGTAGAGGGGGCAAGACAAGTGGCCCATACGAGTCTGCCATGTTATCATACCCTCAGTAGTATGCTTGGGGCCGTGGAACGGGATTTTGTCCCCTCTGTTGATGTTCACCCGGAGCATCGGTAACATCTGACCATGAACATCATCCGGAGCTGGGATGTTCTAGTTCGGATCATCATCAAATATTCCCAAGTTTCGATTCATATTGCGCAGTGTACGCTCTTACTCGTGATCGTAGGGAAACAAGGGTTCTCTTCCTCTCCGTGTATTTGGCATACAAAGAGGATAGTTCTAAAAAAAATAAAAAACAACAAAACAAAATAAAATCAAGAAAATATCAACTAAACGATAGTAATAAGTTCAAATTAATCTAAAAGCTATAATCCCTGGCAATGGAGCCAAAATTTGATACGCTCAAACTTACTTCTCAAATAAGAAGTAAAGCGGTTGTGTAAAGTAAATAACCAAACTAGTGAGGTTGGGATCGTTCCAACAAGGAAAATAGTCTAGGCTTAACATTAACCTGTTATTACTATTGCTTGGTCAATGACTTCCTTGGAAAGTAAAAACAATAAAAGGGGGGTTGATAGTTCTAAATGAATAAAAATAACTAACGAACTTGAAAGAGACACTTAATAGCTTTGAAAGTTGGAGTTTAATCAAATAATCAAAGTAACTAGGGTTTACGTTTTCCCCACAGGTATATAACTCGATAATTCTAACTATAAAAATTCTTTCCTAGTATCTTGCATGAAAAGTGATAAGTTATGTATTTCTAAATCCTTGGTCCGGCATCTAGAAAATCTCACTCCGCACCTTTGTCTGGCTACGTGTGTTGCTATCCTAACCCTTATCCTTACCTCATATTAAGCATCGTATTCGATATTTGACTAAGTTATTACCTCTTGGTAATCAATACTAGCCTATTAGATAGTATACACTAAATGTATGTAAATAATTATTTTCCTATTATCTACCTCCTTGGTCCGGGAAATAGCATTAAGGCGAGTTCTAACGTTGGCCATCTGTTAAAAAGACTTCTAAGCGAAAGAATTATTAATACATGCAACACACTATTCTAGAATTGTTATTTCAGTTAGGGTTTATCTCATTATTTGCCTATGGTTCCCACAACCCTAGTTATGGAGTTTAGATACTCATAGTCATAAACACAATATTCAAATATATTAAATAATAATTCATGTACTTACTTCAATGAGAAAGAGTAAAATCCAAAAGTTTTCTTGATTAATCACCAAAAATCACTTGCAAGAATCTCAAAGTAATCAATGATCAATAATCCAGAGTCTAATAAAAATCTAAGAGCCTAACCTAACAGAATCTAACCTCAAAAACGAGGTTTTTCGAACTATTTATAAAAAATAAAAACCTAATTAAACAAGGACTCTGTTTGCTGGAAATCTTCCAAAACGTGGCTGGGTCGACAGACAACGCGACGGATCGTCGTGATCACTACGGACCGTCATGGACTCCGTCGTCCCATACTTTTGAAATTTCTTTTGTTGCTCTCTTTATTACCCTCGACGACAAGTATGATGGACCGTCATAGGAACAAGGGTCCGTCGAGGGTCTTCGTTCCAAAACACTTCAACTCTTGGAATCTGGGTACTGGGATCACTTCTCTGAACTTCATGACGAACTTGCAAGACGGACCGTCATAGACACGACGGACCGTCGCAAGCTTCGTAACCCCACACTTGGTCAGACTTTCCCATCTTCCATTAGTAGCTGCACTACGCTGCCACCTACGGACCGTCACAAGCACGACAGACCGTCATAAGCTCCGTAGGTGGTCTCTTCTGCATTTCTTCGCTCAAAATCTCCGCATTAAGTTTTTGACAGATTTCCTGCAAAACAAAGAGAAAGTTATATAAAAATTATCACAAAAAGACATTCGGACGCACTAAACATAAGGAAAAAGTATTAATTATACCGTGAAACCACGGTATATCACTGAACGAGCAAACCTTTAAACAAAAGTTAAAGGAACAAAATTTGGGTACTTATTAAACCTTATCCGAAACTCCACAAGTAAATCGGGCATGAAACCAAACAGACCTAACAGCTTATAGTTTACCTAGCACACAAGTCAACAACAACACTTAAAAAAGTTATATATCCTCATCAACAAGCTTCTTATTCATCAATCACCACTTCCACAAAAAGTCACTCACAATATTAACAACACAAGATCGAGTTCATCAATGATAAAAATGTGTAATGTGATGAATTGCAATATCAAGAATAATGATGCATGTTTGACCTAGTAATACTCACCCAATGTCTCTCAGTCTTGGATCCATGAGGGACATATCTATTCATGCATCCATCGTGTGTGCAATACGACCCTCGATAATGTTAACCATCGTGGCGCGTGATACGTCTCTCAAAATATAGTATCCATTGCGGTGCGCGATACGTCCCTCGAATTAGTACATCCTCCTTATTTTCTTATTCTTTTTGAATTTACACTTGTCACAATCATGTCTCAAAACAATGAAAATGGCATGTTCACGCAAATAATAATGAGATAGTCATTATAACAACATTGCGTGCATCACAACAACACAATCATGGCACAACATCAACAATGATTCAACAAGTTTTTCAAACAATTCTTAACATATCACACACCAACAAGTAATCACATCGCCTTTTTGTTACCCCTTCTTCATTATTAGAATTAATGAACATGGATAAGTCAACTCATCACAAAGTCTCAGTACTCCCCAAACATATCACAAGGAAATACACAAATTCCATACACTTAATAAGTGTTTAAAAATTCACTTGCCTCAATCAACCAAGAATTCACTCATGTGTTGAGCCTTTCTCTTTCGTTGAACTTGCAACTCAAAACAATCTATATTCAAATAATGACTGTAATACGATTTCAAAACTAACAACACTCATACTACTATGTGTTTAGCCTTGACCAAAAAACTCATACGAACCTAAAATCAAGTTTATAAATTTTGATGTCCATTAACATGTAAATTCTAATGTCTTTCACAATTCAAGCCTTGTTTTAAGTTCCAATATATAAAAACGTGAACCATAATATAGTCATCTCAAGGAAATTTTTTTAATTTAAATTTGGATAATAAATCACCAAAATAATACGTTAGTTCACCGTAACTATCAATTGGCAAACTGAAACCCTTTTGAAGTAATCCATTCACACTTATTACTTATCTCCCAATTCACTATCTCATGATAATGCAAAGATAATTCCATAAATTAATTCTTTTGTCTCATAGGAGCCAACAATATCTTTAGCCTACGTCAACAACATACATATACTAGTAATAGACATTTCTACCAACCAATCATATTCACACTAAGTGCGATTAGGTAATAATTACCAATTCAAAAAGTTTCTTTTCATCAAATAGAAACTTTACCTCTGTTGTCCATGATACCTTTTTTGTATATGTGTGGCTGCAGCATCAGTTTTCTTCTTTTTGGGCGTTCTTTGGCTCTCAAAAACACCAGCCTCATTTAACAATAATTTACTCATATATATCCGCCAAATGGTATTGAATATTAAATAACTTATGAAGTTGTTCCATTAACTATTAATTAAATTAGTGATCTGAAGTTACCCAATAATTAAATAATAATAGATACCCATATAATTCAAAATTCCCAACCAACTTCACACACTAATTATACGTGACTCAAGTCCTCTATCGAGAGGAGTAAAATGATAATTTTATGAAAATTTCTAAAAATGACCTTTTTAGTCATTAAAGTAATTTGAGCGTTGAAAATTCTCACGTACACCATGAATCCGAATTGGTAAAGACTTCTTCTGATCAACACAGTTTCTACCTTCAACTATTAAAGTAAAAGATCTAATCAACTTGTACATCTCATGACTCAACAAATATCCTGAGAAATAACCTAATCCATCCTTAACTTCTGCAGATTAAGCTCAAGAGAATTGGTATTAATGTATCTTACTTAAGAATATCATAGGCATTTTCCCCGATCTTGATCTATAAACACTTGAATTACGACATACAACACCCTCAGGTAATTGATTGTTAATCCCATTACTTATAATCTCTTCACTTGATTTCTATTCTTGCATTTCTTTGTTTTGAGCCTTGGCTGAACTATCTTGTCTTCTTGAATTATTGTTTCAACTTTATTTCACGTGTTTTCATTAGAGAGAAATTGCATTACACTACTTAAAAGTCATATACAAAGTAATAAAAAATATTGCCAGGTTTTTGACTTTTCTTAAAGTGTGTACAATCGTCACTTCCCTTTCCTTTAAGATCTCATAAATGCATCTTATGTTTATTGATATGTCCCATGAAATTCCTCAAATTCCACCTAAAATCTTATTAATAATCAAGGAATCATTTTCCATCACATTAGGTAAAATATTATTCTGAACGTAGTGGTTCAAACCATCTTCTATAACTTAAACCTCAACTCCTAACACATCATATAAATCAAGCTTTTCTTCTTCAGCAAATACCAAGTTACCATGGATGTGTCTCACATTAAGACCTTAGATCTACATTGAATATTGTAATTAATAGAGCCATCAGTGATGAACTTATAACTTCCTGCAGGAGGGTACAACCATCTAACAACTTAACAAGAAATAATAGGTTTATAAGATTCTAAAAATTAAACAATTTGAACATAGGACTTAAGTACATTAAAAAGCAATGAATATCTAGAATTAGTCACTAGATGAATATTTCTATTTATCTATCCTTTCATGGCATTCTTGGACCTTCTTCCTCGATGTTTTGTAATATTTCTTTTTTTTCAAATCTGTCAAATGATGAATATTTGTAAAGCTATATCAGTGGCTTCAATTTAATAACATAATCAGTGCTCCGTATTTGTCTAGGGTTTGTTTAAGTTCAAAAAAAGGAGAACGTATCTCACCATTACCTGCAAATGTTAGCCATAAAGGCATAAAAAATAGTGCGAGGAACAAAAAGGTTGTCAAAGGTTTCTTGTATAGAGTTAGCAAAAACAACATTACACAGAATCTACTATACTATTTTTAACTTAGACCTCTCATATAGGAATTATGTGATACCACACTCTCCAAAATAGAAAAAAAAATCTTAATAGAATACTCTTTACCTATATGTTCATGATGCCCAGCTGGTTTCTCTTACGTTGTCTAGTCTTGTTCCAAAAACTAACCAGTGTAAATTTTCTTTTGCTATATTGCATCTGCCAATTTTTTTTATTCTAACTGCTTCACAATTCTCAAGATATCAAACACATAATCACACACTTATGTTTTTTGAAAATCACTCATAACAATCATGTTCCATCCATCGTGCTCCATGATTTGATGAAAATATTCATATCCTTCTATGGGTCCATGTGTAATAAGGTAATAGATATTGTAAATGATCTAGTTCTGTTCAATTATAAAACAAAAGATTAGTATGGCAACCTCGAGATTCCCACCACATCTCTTGACATGCATAATTCACTTCAATACTTGAGATCTACATTAATCAGTTCATGCTGTGTTTTTTGAAATTCTACTTCCATAGAAATTTTCCCATTAAGTCCTTTTGGTCCTGAAATTCAAAAAATATTTGGAAAATAGAGTCTGTAAAAGATCAAACATAGACCTAAATCCTAGTGCTCTCACTTCTCTAAGTTGACACACGTCTTCCTAAGCAACCCACTACTTTGCTCTACATTCATACAAATTGTGCAAAACCTCTATGGATATCGTAAATGATACATTTAGGAGGCTTGACAACAGAGAAAAAATATAATTGGGAAATTTGCAAAACATGATTAATAAGCACAACCTTCCTTCCAAATGATAACAATTTACCCTTTCAAAACCATAACTTTATCTTAATTTTCCTAATCAAATCAATCAAGTAAGTTCTTTTTGGCATATGCCCTATAGTACAACCAAAATAAATAAAAGGGAACTTACCTCTCAATAAACCAGTTGTCTATTCTTCTCAGTTAACTGAATCACTAGCATCTTAATAAACATATAGGAAAAAAAATTCTCCTGATTACTCTTTTGGACTAACTTATTTCCACATTCATGCAACACCTCATTATCAATAAAAGAGAATTATTTTATGCTAATTAATAGAAATAGTATCATTTGCATACGCAAAATGATTTAACTTGTCACTTTATTTAGTCCTTCAAAAACAATGAAATTCATTGTTATAAAACAATTGATTCAAGGTTGTAGATAGGATTTCAACTGATAATATAAATAACATATGTGAGAATGGATCCCGTGAAGGATGGATAAAATCATAAGTTTTTCAATTTATAAGAATAAACTATCAATTATTAACCACAATTCTTCAAATGAAATCAAGAATTGACTAATCAAATCCCGCTTGAGAGAAAAAAGTCTAATTATGAATTTCTAGTTAACTATAGCATATGTCTTTGACATATCTTTCTTCATCATTATGAGTACTATTCAGGACGTAGCTATTGAACACAATTGATCCTCAGATCATTATCAATCAAAACTAACGTACTTCAAAGAAAAACACATGGGGCAAAGGAAAATGGAGAGGAAAAATTTGTCCAGACCATCAAACTACTATGATAAAACAAAAAAATACTAAAATTATCCGAAAGTAAATATGAAAGTCATAAAATACAATCAAAAGGGAAATATAGCCACAACAAGTTCCCTCCCCCCACAAAAATAAAAAAGCAGTGTCTTCAATGAACGATAACATAACCAGCGTAGAAGATGACATATAAAAGTCCCCTCGACATGTTATGCATGTGGAGTGCTTGCTTCTAGAGTCTCAAGGGGAGTAGCATCATCTTGGGTAAAAGTACACGTTAAGGTAATCACAGGAGGTAGCATAGTAGGCTTAACTAGGTCATCAATGCACGACTATCCATGGGAGGAATGATGGATTATGGAGAGACTCCACTTGTTAAGACTACAAAGGTCTCCTCAAGGAGCATGGATCATTGTATCTTTAATATTTTCCAGCTCCATTAGTGTTAATGAAATTCATTGGTCAACCCCTCTCTACTAATTCTCCTAATCATCTATGTCTTAGGTAAAATACTCATTAGCCCTATCGTTACCTCTCTTAACAACCATAGTATTAGCAATAGTATTACCACCCATACATGGCTATTCATCAACAACACTCGTCACACTAAAGGCACATATTCGCAAACCTTTCAGAAAAATGGAATGAAACCTATAGCACTGATATGTTTGTAGACCTTACTTGGCCCGCATCTACCATAAGGGTCGCATATTAACCATCATAGTAGATATAACATATTAACTACCCTCGATATTTTCTTGGTCGTGTAACCTAGTCATAAGATTATCTAACCTAAGTCAGTTAACAATATAGTGGCCTCACACTGAATTAACTTGTCTCTTATAAAAGCCAAAGCAACCTCTATCGCCTGATCCATCTACTCTGGCAGTCCTTCCTAACCTTAGCTGCCCTCACATCTGAAAACCTGACAAGATTTCCCATTTGGTAAATCGTGACTTGCTTAAAGAGATCAGAAGACTGGATTGGGTGTAGGTGCAGGTACAGGTGCAGGTGCAGCAAAAACATAAGTATAGATGTAGAGGGCATGGATCAAGGTTAGGGTGTACATAACTACTCCTCAAAACAAACGAGTTGAGTAGCCTCAGTCTCAAGAGTGGTAGGATCAACCACATACATCATATTTAGTGGTTGTAGCTTCCTCTAAGCCATATAATCCCATAAGTAGTCAACCTCAGTCCTCCAAATGTCATTGGATTAGGCTGGGGTGATCCTCGCATCAGTATTTACCGTAAAAGAAACTCATACATTTTCACTCAATCGTGTGACGAAGACCAAATGAGAGAGAGAAATGTGATCTTATCTAGTTCTCATTATCATCCCATCCATAATAATCAGAATAATATTAATGTTCTTTTTTAACAATAATTCTACCCATCAACACAAACTCGGGGTGATAAATAATAGATTTATTCAGAAAGGTTGATGTTACTTCGTATGAATCTAAACAAATATCAGTCTATTACATTCATATATTTCTTCTTAATTTTGACTGTGTCATCCAAAAAATAATGATAGGTATCAAAAATAAGTAGTGCCTACCAACCTTTGAGAGAATGGAGATCATGATGCATCCATATGGTAAACAGGTAAACCTAATGTCCTTTTACACCCAAAGAAATATTAATAGCACCTACGTGGAAGTATATCATTTTGGAACAAACCTCAATGTCATCTACAGTCTTCTAAACTACCTCTTTCCTTTTTTATGCAAAGCCTCAGCGTAGACACAATAAAATTCTCGAACCGATGCTAGAAGACAGAAGGTTTAAAGTTTAGTGAATTTCTCCATCCTATGATAATTAACGGTTTATATATGGCGGGGTAGTCATTTATGACTCAATCTGTGGGGAATGGTCTCTCATCATGAATTTTTCTTTATCTATAAACCTTGAGCCTATTAAGAGCCCTTGGAGTGATAATTGGGATAACACAAGATGTAGGTGCTTTAGTTTTAGGAATTTGAACCAACTTGGACCTCAGATATGTTCTTTACCTAGTAATCATCTTCTTAAATTTCATACTCACACGTGTGGAGGAGCATAGAAGATTTTTTAATTAGCATGGAGGTGTGGGATGTAACCACCAATTTACTATTAGTTCTAGATATTTCTTTCAAGGCACATTTATTCAAACCTAGATTTGGTGGCATTTGAAAAATTTTTCCCAAGGCTCACCTACTGGGAAGGGGATCCACCAAGCTAGTTTTGAGAACTTTGGTAAGCTCGCTAAAGATAACAATGCACTACTTTTAAGAACTCGAGCAAGATGGTTTGATTCATGTCCAACTCGGTGATTTATCAAATTGATTTTGGCGGGCAATGATACGTCTGCTGAAAAGGTGAAAAATTAAAAATAATAGTTGTAATGTGAGATTTCCACTCCCACTAAGAAATACAATTAGTGAATTGCAACCTTGAGTTCTGACCCCTACACTTGGGAATAATGTAGGTGAAAGAAGGTGTTAGTATAAAAATGCACTATGTATAATAGTCGTTCATAAAAAAACTTTAAAATGCTAAAAGGGACATTTATTTTGAAAGAATCCACTTTACCAAGATTTAAAAACATCAAGGAGATAGTTGGAACATATTTCAAAACATCATATTGAATGCAAGCTAGCCTTATCTTGAAGATATTTGAACACTCAGGCAATACTTCTTTAAGCTTACCTTAGTTGATGTTTACTTTGAACACTACGAAAATCCACATTAATCAAGACTTAGTAGCATAATAGACTTCTTTTATTGTGAAAATAAGCCTTGAGAGACATGAGGCCATGTGAGCTTAACATGAATTTTGGTGAGTTCCTCACCGAAAAGGGTTGGTCTACTTGCCTAAGGTAGAACCGATAAATCTTAGCTTAGGTTTATTCACTAGCTAATAACTTATGAGGACACGTAGATTATAAGATAATGATATTGTTAGTAGAAACCCTACGTTACCACGTGAGACCTTCCATATAATGCAATATCCACTAGGTGTTAAGCATTAGATTCCCACGAAGTTTTTAATCTTGACTCTATTACTTGTGAAAGGGCGTCCTTGGCCTACAAATTTAAGGTATATAACTAGAATAGCTCATTAATTCCTCATTAAAGGGTGACGTTGGACTACCGATTCATGCTACACCAATTAAGATAGCTCTTTAATTACTGATGAAAGGGTGTTATTGGTGTACATAGTTAAGGTAGGTAATTAAGATAACTCTTTAGACCATACGTGAGTAAGCCTTTCATCATCCATAATTACTTTCTTTTAGATTGAATATGAGAAAGCCTTTAAACCCTTGAATTTTCATTGCTCTTGAATAGGTGTGCATATTAGAATGTCCTTCAAACAACGCAACAATAACAACAACATGGACACTTTATTCTTAAAGTATCATCAATACAATAGCATAGATTTCACAAAAAAAGCATAATCTCATACTTTACCTCCTTGAGGTTCAAAACATTCTTTCAATCATCATATATTGAATTCTAGCATTAGACATGAATATCATTATAATTCAACTATTTATATCACTTAACGCATTAATATATAGAACTCCTCTTTCTTCAATAAAAACCAACATCATATCATCGACTTTGTGAATTGAGGGATTCACATGGGTTCTTAGGGATACATTATAAAAACCCTAGGAAATAATAAATTCATGCTTGCTATAAAAAAATTCAATAAGAATTACCTTTGAAAGGAACCCATGACTTATGAATCAAACCCTAAAAATTGGGGACCTTTATCGTTTTATAATTGGAAATTTTTTGAGGACTCGTTGGATGAAAGTTATCCATGGATAAAAACTACCATACCTTAACAACAAAACCCAATGAAGTTAGTGTAAAAAATCTTCCTCCTAAACCCTAATTTGAATCTTTTCTTATTCTTCCTCAAGTTTCTATAGAGTGAATAATTTGAATGGGATGAACAGTGAGAACTAATATGGGTTATGGAAAATATAACTTGATTGTGTATGTTTTAGAGTTAAAAAGGTTATATAGTGACCCCAGTTATAGAAAAAAGACCTTAATTAAGCTGGATTAAATCTACAAATCATCCGATTGCCCTTAAAATTAATTGCCACTCCACAATCGACGAACCGTCAATGGACCTCTCTATCCTGGCTGATCATAGTGTGGAAACAGTTCTTTTACGTCCTACAGACCCCTGGACCATGAACCATCGATGTACCTATGGTCCATGGGTCCAGCCGTTGACTTGATATTGAGATTTTGTGAGGTGTCTAGCCACGACCATCTACGATAAATTTTTTTACCATGATCTCTTGTTTGCCACCATGGTGGCACTCAGAACTTTTTGAAAAGCTATTATTTGCCTTGTTTAGAATTCGAGGTGTTACAATATCTCTCCCTTGGGAACATTCGTCCTCGAATGATTATGTAGACACCTTATGGAAGTAACATAAGATTATAAAGATATGATACATGCAACATTAAAACAATGCACAATAATAACGAGGAATCTTCAACTCTAACTCAAATATACTCAATGCATGACAAGGAAGTAGGAACTAATCTATCCACCCATTATGCATGAATTATCAATATTTCACATGTTCTTACGAGGAATTAACTTCTCTATTATAAAAGCATGCTCGAAACAATCTCATATAACCTTTATGTAATTTGCTCTCAAAAAGCATAATTAAGCCATATTAAACAATTCATTTCATGAAGCATATAAGCAACTTTTACTCAATGCACAACATTTCATCTCATGAAGCATATAGGCAACTCTTACTCAATGAACAACAACATGAGGAAAATTGCATCATGGAAACTCTTTTTCTTGATAAACATAAATTTCTTATGAACATGCATAACATAGGGAAATCATGGAAAACTTATGTAACACACATGACTCCCCAAACAAGAAAAACTCAAGAGAAACTACTTGCGTCAAGATAGAATACGAGTAGAAGTAAAAAGATGAGGATATAAGGATTTCATATCGGTCTAGGCCTCCCATATAGCAGGCTCGCCTAATTTATTTCTCCATAAGACATACAGTGGGGACATTTCCATGTTTGTTAGTCTCTTAACTTAATGGTATAGAATCTCTACCAAAACTTCCTTATATGTGTGACTTTCATCGACCCCATTTATTTTAATGGGATTATGCATGTCTTATCTTCAACACACATCTTTATCATAAAGGCATGAAACACCATATGTACCTAACCTAACTCACTTGAAAAGTCTAACCAATAGGATTCTTATAAATAAGCCTCAAAATTTTGTATGGGCCTACATATCAGAGACTTAGTTTCCCTTACTTTCCAAATCTCATCATACCCTTCATGGATGAGATATTTAAATAGACCAAATCATTAGCGTCAAATTCTAGGTCCCTTCTCCTCATTTTGACATAATATTTTTCCAACATTGAGACATTGTCAACCTCTCTCTATTGAATTGGACATACTAAATGCCTCTAAAACTGATTTAGGGCCTAATATAGCAATTCCCCAACCTCGAACCAACTACACCTGCTGCAAATAAGTCCTAAAATTTATCCATACTGATACACGAGTGGTAGATATTATTTTAGGCAAACTTTACCAATAGAAAATAGTCATCCCAATTACCGTTAAAGTGAATTACACAAGACCTTAACATATATTCCAAGGTTTGGATGGTACGCTTTACTTCCTTATCCATTTGGGGATGAAAAGTTGTGTTAAGCTTAACCTTGGTGCCAAGAACCATTTAAAAAGACCTTAAAGAGTAAGAATTTAATTGAGGGTCGTGATCAGAAATAATGGATAAAAGCAATTCATTTAATTATACCATTTCTCTTATATACAAATTAGCATAGTCCACCACCGAAAAAGAAACCTTGATAGGAATAAAGTGAGACAATTTGGTCAGCCCATCTATAATAACCCAAAGAGAGTCATGTTTCCTTCGGATTTGACGCATCCCAATAATAAATTCCATATCACATCTTCCATTTCCCAAAAGGAATACCTATATCCTGGGACAAAAATCCTTGTTTGTGATGCTCAAACCTAACTTATGGACGATTAGGACTCATTGCAACAAATTGCACAATACTTTCTTCATATAATTCCACCAATAGACCTTCCTCAAGTTACGGTACTTCTTGGTGGCTCCCAACTGAATAGAATATCGAGAACTATGAACTTCTGGTAAGGTTTTCTCTCTAATGTCCTCAACATTAGGAACACATAAATGACCTTGGTATGTAAATACACCATATTTCTCTTGGGAAAAACCTTAACAGATTTCATAAGTACTACCTTTTTCAAATTGAATAAAAATAGGATCAAGGCCTTGCATAGATTTTACGTTTGCCACAAACGAAGATTCGATCCCATTATGAACCATAGAACCACCAAAGGTGGAGTCCACTAATTGAACACATAATTGGGCCACCCTTTAAATATCTTGAACCAACTTTTTCTTATAATTTTCAATATGGGCCACACTACTCATAGACAACATACTAAGAGCATTTGCAACCAGATTTTCCTTGTCGGGTTGATAGACAGTAGTCATGTCATAATATTTCAATAATGTAAGACACCTTTTTGGCAGAGAATCAAATATTTTTGACTAAACACGTATTGTAAACTTTTGTCATTGGTAAACACATCAACATGAATTCCTTATAGAAAATGCCTCAAAATTTTTAATTCAAAAAGAACGGCCGCTAATTCAAGGTCATGGGTAGTATAATATTTCTCATGGACTTTAAGTTGACATGAAGCACAGTTAATCACCTTACTTTTTTTCATAAGAACACCTCCCAACTAAACTCTAGAGGCGTCACAATTCACCACAAAACCATGAATTCCTTCCAGTAAAGTCAACACCAGAGCAAAAGTAAGTCTATTCTTCAAATCTTGGAAACTTTTCTCACAAGCTTCTACCAAAATGAACTTAGACTTCTTTTTGAGTCAAATCCATCATCCAAGAGATGATAAGTTAAAACACCTAAACAAACATTCTATAATAACCTGCCAAATCCAAAAAGATTTTAATGTCAAAAGGAGTTAGAGGTCTTGGGCAACTAATGAATGTGTCAATCTACTTAGGATCAACCTAAATACCCTTACTTGACATAATATACTCAAGGAATGATAGGGACCTTAACAAAAACTCTCACATTATTTATTTTGCAAAATTTTGATGGTCCTTAAGAACTTGAAATACAATTATCAAATGGTCAACATGCTCACTCTCACTCCTTGAATAGATTAAAATGTCATCAATTAACATAATCAGAAACATTTCAATGAATTTTCTAAAAACCTTATTTATCATGTCAATAAACACCATCGAAGCATTACTAAAACCCAAACGACATTCCAAAAAACTCATAATTACGATATTGTGTTCTAAAAGTGTAACAACCCAGGAGAACCCCCTAGTTTTAATAAGGCATATTCGACCTCTCGGAGGTCTTATAGAAGCCCTTAGCGTACATTCATCACATAAACATAAAATAGTGTGGAAAATTTAAAACTTTTCCATAAGAAAAAACAAGACTAAAAGTGATCTTATTAAAAAATCATTAATACAAAGTTGAAGTACTAAGACTCATTATGCCATCTTAGACACGACTTGCATAAATATTTAGGGACATGACCCTTTCAATTAAAAAAAATATTACTAATCTATTACATGAACTTAAAAACTCTTATTAGAAAGGTCCTTAATCATCACAGATCCAATCGATACGAGAGTAGTAATCCAAGCACTTCATTCGAAGAAAGGTCCATAAGCCAATTCACTTTGTATAAAAAGATGAAGAAAAATAGTGTTAGTACAAGAATGCACAGCCATGCAAAAACATGAATGTAAAGGGAACTTTGATTTGACACCATGAATCATGCATATTTAGAAAAAGATCATGAACATCAATACAATAGAGACAATATAGACCACATACATCATCAAACACCTAGAAACCATTCGTAACAACATATAAAGCCTCACATTTAAGGCACATTGAAAGCATATACTTTACAATACCTTCCTTTTTATCTTAACTCATTTACTCAAGAACCCTTAAGAAATACATAGTCCAATGTATTCCTTTAAGGTTACCAATGGTGAACTTTCATATTGCCTTCATCAATCCCACCACATATATTCATGAAGTCATACGCATATCATAAGACATAACCTTCACACAAGATCATCAATTATGATAGCCCCAAGTCACACAAGTGCTATATGCAAGTAATAATTTATGATATCACTCACACTAATTGTTTCTAGGAAGCCACCCTAGATTAGGAACATCATATTCAACAAGTTACAACATGTTCATTTATCATTTGATATAAGACCAACATACTTCATTAGTGTTCACATAAGAACTCCTTCATTTATTACATCTTAGTCATAACCCATTTAGTTCATATCATTGGTAAATCACCCTAACAACCCCTTTATAAGATCACTTGTGCAATTTACACAAGTGTCATTCCCCTACATATACTAAACAAACCCATTAAGAATTCATAAATGTAATTTACATGCATAATCATACTTCATGTATTGAGATAAGCAAATTCACTTGAACATGCATTCATTTCAATATACATAAACCATAGTCCTTATTTCATAAAAAGCTAATCGTATCTTTTCTAAAGGTACACTTATTCAATGCATAAGTAGGGTCCATAGCGCTACTACACTAAGTAATTCTTTAGGAAGTCATGACTAGTGTTCATATTCTTATATTAGTTCCTTTCTTATATTTTAGGAGACATAGACATAATAGACATAGACCATATGAGCTAGATGTAATCCGGTGTGCTACTCCAATATTGAAATAAAAGAGTGTACTATTTGCCAAGGTAGCACCTTCATATATAATAGGTATGAGTTGATCACTAAGATAAGACCTACAAGGGCACGTAGATATGGAACAAGGAGATTGCTACTAGAAACCCATACTCGATAAACATGGAGGTTTCAGTATCATGAGACAACATCTATTTTGGGAACATGTACTTGCTAAACGTCAAAGTTCTGTTATGGGAAGACGGACTTTCTAGATGTAAAGCCCCCACTCTAATTTTTTATTTTCAGTGGGTGCTAATACCAAACTCCCTTTTTTAAACATCTTTAAGACATTATTTAATATTAGTTCATAAGTAGGCTTTATGGACTTAATTCTCTCATACATCATATAGCTCAAATGTAGCTAAGATGAGAATGACTTTTCATGATAGAACCTACATGATGTGAGTATGTCCTTTTACATAATCATAACATAGTTTACTTTAGAGTACAATTGAGGAAACCTTTCAAGGGAGTCACTTTCACTAGACTATTATAAATCTTATTAATTCAAACATTAATGTGTATATATGCATATGTGAGAAATCCTTTCACATAAACACCTTTAGACAACACATGTCCATTCTTCACCCATCATATATTTTTCATGTTTAAGAAGATAAAAAGGTGCATATGAGAATTATTCTTTCAATCAACACCCGAAATATATAATACTCATAGCTATGCATAGATTGTGTGTGTACATATTGGTCACTAATAATGACATAATAGAAACCACATTGGTATTGAAGGAAACATCCCTTAAAAGGATCACAACACATTTACAATATACCTCAAATCATGAAAGCCTCACATAGAGCATTTTAGGGATTCTAGACCATACAACCACATTCCATCATAGTAGACAATATCATATTCAACATTTGAATAGATATCTTCTAACATGCATAAGATCA
Organism: Solanum lycopersicum; assembly: GCF_036512215.1. Classification (NCBI taxonomy): domain Eukaryota; kingdom Viridiplantae; phylum Streptophyta; class Magnoliopsida; order Solanales; family Solanaceae; genus Solanum; species Solanum lycopersicum. The sequence goes on along the minus strand of NC_090800.1, from coordinate 59,326,467 downwards.
CATATCATAAAGGGATCATATATGTAGGGGTCATTCCACACTAGTACTAATCAAAATTAGGCATGTAGACCATACCTTACCCTGACATTATCAAACACATTATACTTCACATTTTCAATACATCTTATTAATGATACTAACATTGAGGACTACATATATAACATTAATTTATGAACATATGCATCATAATCTGTAATTCAGTTTATATCTATTGCCTTTAAGGCCATGATTAAAACATCCATAGATACCCAAGAAGTAAACACTGCCACCCTAAGTGTACCAAACATCACAACATCACTTATAATTAATATAGACAAGAAGTTTGGTCAACTTACCAATTCTCCATGCCATGATAAACATAGATCAATAATAAAAAATTCATAATCAATACATATAGATAACAGTAAAATTTAACAATATAATCAAATTCATTTACAATTCTTATTATGAAATCACATTCATTAAGACCCACATTATAGGCCAAATCGAGAATTAGGTTGATCATGGGTTATTAAAAGAATTTCATTGGAAGTAATCTTTAAAACATTGATTAAATATTAATTCTTCATTTCAATGTCTTTACAAACAATTTGATAATGAACCCTCGCTTACATTGGAAAACAAGATATTCGATCAATGAAACTCTTTGGAAATTCTTTGATAGAACTCCTTGAATGAAAGGTTATTCACGAATTAAGAGTTACCATACCTTATTTATTGAATACATACAAAAATTGGAAAAGAGATTTGTTGAGAACCCATCTTCTAGCTTGAGCTTGAGCTTTGCTTCCGTAATCTTAAAATAATCCATTTGGGATGGAAGGTTTTTGTTTTGAAAAAAGAATTCTTATTTTGAGATTTCTATCTGGTACCTCACTTAAAATAACCTAGAATAGGTAGAATAAACATTTATAATAAATCCCCCAAGTACCCAAAACACACTTACTCGTAAATTGGACTTTTAGATACATCCAATTCACTTTTTATTGCGCGCCATACTTGGGACATGGTTGCACATCGCGGAGGCACCTCCGTGATTGGTTTAACAATTTTTTTGGGCAATAAGCCTCGTGATATACGTGTGACGCAGAGGTATATTGAGTAACCATACTGCGACATAGACTGGCCTCCTCATCTTGGTTCTGGTCGTACTGCCATGGCAGCTTCTTGGCCCATGTTTGTGTCCTTCAAAAGGACCCTTATGGTGGTCCTTGGGGAGTCATACTAGAACATTTTGATCCTAAACATGACACTAGGGTAACCTCCATTGATTGTGGACTCCAAACGATAAACCTAAACAATGAATACATATAAGAACTCACTAGCACAGAAAAGACTACTTTCTGGACGTCTTGATCGTCCTCGTATGTTTGAATTTCAAACTCTTTAAAACATACTTTAATGGTTGTACTTTATTATTTTGACAAGTTGTTATATCGTTAAATTCATATGATTCTCTAGTTCTTCCTATTTCATTATGAGGGTGTTTCAATACTCTTTCACTTGAAAAACATTCTTTCTCGAATGACAGTAAACACTTCCGAGGATTTAATTACTCGAATAGCAGATCACGGTACATAAAATACTAGTACAAAATAATAGTCAATGCACTAAACATATAAGGAACACTAACTTCATATCATTATGACTCAATGCAACACAAACAAGTACAAACTTAATTTACTAACTCATAATGGATTTAACATATGGACTTTCCTCATGCTTATAGAAGGAACTACCTTCTTCTAATCATGACATGATCTTTACCCCTTTTTATGTCATCATAGAGTCCAATGTGCAATATCTTTTAAATCACAAATAGGTAGGATCAACATTTCCAACTCATGGGGCAATTTAAATATTCCATTCTAGGTGCACCTTAACACGAGAAATATAGATCATCTACTAGTCTAATAATTTAATCCTCGTGCTATCCAGAACATACACGATATTACCATGTTTAGTTATGTTCAAGGAGGTACTACCTTCTCGAAGTCACAACATACACATATAGCATCATAAAGCTCATAGGCTAGCATTTCACAAAGGTCAATATATTTAAGGAGAAATTCCCAAATTCTAACCAAAGCATGCTCATACTCCCGTCCTAATTAAGTAAAATGAGCATTCATCATATCAAGATGCATAACAACATGACAAACATGCAATTTATTAAAATTCCCATTTAAAGCAATAAGAATCTTTCAAAACATGCATAGTTTTATCTTCGACAGCTTATATATCGAAAAGATGCCAGTTATAATCATATGCAGGACTCTGAAACATACACAAGATACTAGGAACTCTTTGTCTCAAGCTTTAGTAAGAATAAAAGGAAAATGTGGGGATATCAACAATCTTACTACTCAAATTATCATCCCCCCACTTGGGGGTAGACCCATCAAAGAGAACCTTATCTCATTCAAGAAAACTTTAACTTACCAACCCAAAGTGGTTATCCACATGGATAAACTCAAGGATGTTTAATATAGGAATGTTAAAGTCACTCAAAACTTTACCATGTAGGCACATTATCCCCTCACTTGAGGTGATCTCAATAAACTCTTTATAATACCATACCCTTATCATTACCTTTGGCCTAATGTTTTAACCAACCATGCCTCTCTTCGAATGACCATTTTTAAGTTCAATCTTAAAAGACAACTAAACTCTTTAGCGTTGGTCAACATCTATTTTCTTGTCCTTCCAATGAACTTAGGGGTACATGCAACCTTCCAAGTCGGCCTTAGAGAAAAACACTATCCCAACTCATGCAATAAAGTCCCTTTTTCCTCTTTTAGGAGTAAGCCTACACTAGAAGTAGAGTACACAAAAGGACAAGCATGAAGAATTACTCATACAAAAGGGAAACTACCAACTCACACTATTTATCATATTCCTCTAAAACTCTTCAAGTCTACGCCATAACTTTTTACTGTCATTGCACATATCCATAAAGTAACTCTTTATCCAAACAAAGACTACATTAAATCATAACAACTCTAACAATACTAGAAGTACACCAAAATAAAAGATTCTCAATAGAATGCTCTAAATATCATAGGCCACACATAGCCATGATTGGCATCACAATTCCAAATCTACCTTCACATATACTCATTTTTTCACAACATAATAATAAGAGTTAAAATTCACCTTTTCTTCCCTCGATCCTTGCAACAAAACCTCTTCCAAGTAATTAAATATAGAAGACCACCGGACAAGGGAAATAAGAGAGAGATCATGTTGAGTTAAGCTCTATTGCATGACATAAGAATAATAAAGAAAGTGAAACTTCTATCATGTTGTAGCCTCTCACTCATAGATGTGTCGTGAATCACTCCTATAAATAAGACACTACTAGACGTTGCTCATGATACTTTGAATCCTACGACCATTTCATAACCTTATGCTTAGTTACAAAGTTTATCACGTCCTGGGAGCACCCAGTAGTCGTAACACAGTGAATGTGACCTCTTAAAGGTCTTATCAAATCCTTTAGTATACTTTCATCGCATAAACATAAAATACTTCAAAAAATCTTAAACTTTTTTCATAAGAAAACACAAAAATACAAGTCATCTTATTTAAAAATAATTAATAAAATGTTTAAATAATATATGTCATTCTGCAATCTTACACACGACTTCCATAAATACTTAGGGACATAGTTCTTTGAATACAAAAAGAAACATTACTACTATATTGCATGAAGTTAAAGAACTCTTAATACAAAGGTCCTTGAATCATTAAGGACACACCCGAACTTTTGAATAGTAATCCAAACTCTTTATTCTAGAAAAGGTCTATAAGCCACACCCACCTACACGTTGTGTAAATAGATGAAGAAGAATGGTGTTAGTACAAGAATGCACTAAGTATAATAACCATGAAAAGGCATGTATTAAAAGGAACCTTTAGTTTGAAACCTTGCATCATGCCTTTTTAGAAAAACATCATGAACTTTTATACAATAGGCAGAATATAGACTTCATATATCATCAGGCACCTATATTCCATTCCTAATAACACATAAAGTCATTTATTACATTTAAGACACATTCAATACATACCATACATAACCTTATTTTTTTATCTTAACTCCTTTTCCTCAAGCAACCCTTAAGAAATACATTGTGCAATATATCACCTTAATGTTGTCAATGGTGAACTTTCATATAACCTTCATCAATCCCACCACATATACTCATAAAATGATAAGAATATCATAAGACATAATCATCATGTAGAAACCATCACCTCAGACAACCCCCACGCTAGTGTGATGTGCAAGTAACATTCCATGATATCATTCACACCAAGTGTTCCTACGAATCCACCCTAGAATAGGCACATCATATTCAACAAGTAATAACATGTTTATTTATCATTAGACATAAGACTAACATACTTCATTATTGTTCACATAAGAACTGCTTCATTCATTATATCTTATTCGTAACCCATTTAGTTCATATCATAGGTAAACCACGCTCACAACCCCTTCACAAGATCACTTCTGCAATGTAAACATGGAGTCCCTGTCCCCCACATAGAATAAGAAAACCTATTAAAAAGTCATAAATGTAATTCACATGCATAATCATACTTCATATTGACAAAAAGTTACTTTAACATGCATTCATTACAACATACATAAACCATAGTCCTTATTTCATAAAATAAGCCAATAATAACCTCATTTAAGGTCCACCTATACAATGCATAAGTAGGGTCCGTATTCCTACCTACACTATGTAACTCTCAAGCATTCATACCTTGAGTCAATATTCTTATCTAACCTTCATTTCTTAACTTTCAGGAGACATATACATAAGTGACATAGACTATGTGGGCTGTGGAATCTGGTATTCTACTCCCACACCGAAAAGAGAGGGTACAGCATGCCAAGGTTGGACCTTTATATATAATAGTTATCTAGTTGATCATCTAAGCTAAGACATAAGGGGGAACTTAGTTTTGGAACAAGGAGATTGCTACATAAACCCGGACATGCTAGACGTGGAGGTTTACATCTCGATAGACAACATCTATGTAGGGAACTTGTACTTCCTAAACCTGAAGATTCTCTTGTAGGAAGCCGGACTTTCTAGACGTGAAACCCCCACTCTTATTTTTCATTTTCACTCTTCCCATGCTAAAACACCCTTTTTAAACATCTTTAAGCCTTTAATTAACATTAATTCATAAGTAGTATTTAGGGACTTAATTCCCTCATACATTATATAGATTAAAGGTAGCTAAGATGAGAACGACCTTTCATCATATCCCACATTATGTGACAATGTCCTTCACATAATCATATCATATTCATATTATAGTTTAATTTAGAGTACAATTGAGGAAATCTTTCAAGAGACTCATTTTCACTAGACTCTCATAAACATTATTCATTCATACATTCATGTGTGTGTATACAATGTGAGAAAGCCTTTAACATAAAAACCATTAGAAAACACATGTTCATTCTTCACTATTCATATGTTTTCATGCTTATTAAGATATATAGATGCATATGAGAATTTTTCTTTCATTCAACACCCTAAATAATATCATACTCATAACTATGCATGGGGTGTATATATACATATTTTTCCTCATAATGACATAATAGCAACCACATTGTTATTGAGGAAAACTACCCTTCAAAGGATTACAATATATTTAAAATATTCCTCAATCCATGAACAACTCACATATAAAGAATCTTAGGAATTCCAAACCATACACCACATTCAATCATAGAGGACAAGAATATACTTAACATTTGAATAGATAGCTCCGACATTCATAAGATTATATATTCATATAGGGATCATATAGGTAGGGGCCACTCCACAGAATTACTTATCACAATTAAGCATGTGTACCTTAGTGTACCCTAACATATACACATTATACTTCACATTATCAATACATCTTAGTCGTTATACTAATGTCTAGGACTACAGACATAACGTTCATGGCACACCATTTTGAACATATGCATCATAATCAAAAATTCACCTTTACATCTATTTCCTTCAAGGACATGATAACATAATGCATATATAGACAAGAAGTAAACATCGCCACCATAAGTGGACCAAACCATAAAATAGAAATTCCAATTATTATTGACAAGAAGTTAGGTCAACATATAGATTCTCCGAGACATAATCAACATAGATAGATCCTCAAAATTAATAATCAAGAGAAATATAAAATAATGAAATATAAAAATACAGTACAATTCAAGTAAAATTAATTAACATGAAATCATATTGATCATGGCTCACATTATTGGCCAAATAGAAAATTAGGACGATCATGGGTCGTTCAGAGAATTTCATTGAAAATCATATTTAAAAACTTGATTGAACATTAATTTATCATAAAAATGTCTTGGAAAACAATGTAAAGATGAACCCATGCTTAGTTTGGAAATTGGGAAATTTGATCATAGAATTCTTTGGAAAATCTTTGATAGAATTCGTTGAATGAAAGGTTGTTAAATAATAAAGAGTTGCCATACCTTTTTGCTTGAAAAACCATAAATATTTGAGAAGAAAACAGTTGAGAACCCATCTTCTAGATTGAGCATGAGCTTGTCCTCAAATGGAGTTTAGAGAGACTCCATTATGGAGGGAAGGGTTTTGTTTTGAATTATGAATTCTAATTTTGGGGTTTCTATGTTTTATCCAATTCAAAATACCCTAAAAAAAGTAGAATAATCGTTTGTAATAAATCTCCAAAGTACAAAAAACACCCCTATACTCAAATTGAACTTTTAGAAACATCCGACTTTATTTTTATTGACTCAGCCACATCTCGGACATAGCTGCGCGTCGCAGAGGTACTTCCCCGATTTGTTTCATGAATTATTTATGGGGCAGTAAGCCTAGTGAAAAATGTGTTATGCAGAGGCATGTTGAGTACTAAGCCTGTGAGGCTAACTGGTCTTCTCATATTTATCCTGGTCGTGCTGCCTTTGTAGCTTCTTGGCCCATGTTTTAGTACTCTTTAAGGACCCTTAGGGTAGTCCTTGGGGAGTCGTACTCAAATGTTTTGACCCTAAACATGATCAGTAAGGTCCTTGGGTCACCTCAACTATTTTTTTACTCTAAATGACACACCGAAAAAAATAAGAGATACTAGCACACACTAGCACAGAAAAGACTAGTTTTCGGATGTCTTGATCGTGCCGTGACATTTGACTTCTAAAATCATTAAAACTTATTTCAAGTGATGTATTTCATTGATTTAACAAATAATTAGCTTATGAAACTCATAAAAGGATTTAGTTCGTCCTATTTTATTTTTAGGGAGTTTTAAAAATCCATCTTTGGAATATTTTCATCTCTCACCCTGAATTAGTGATAACCTGATCTAAGGTTAATTTTTGATAAGTAACTTTGCCCTAGTAGCTGGTCAAACAAATAATCTATACATGGAAGAGAATACTAGTTCTTAATGGTAACTTTGTCCAACTATTGATAAATGATGCACATACAAAGAGACCCATCTTTCTTTCTAACAAAAAACACGAGAGCACCCCATAGTGAGATACTAGGTTTGATGAAGCCATTATCTAAGAATTAATTAAGATAGGCTGAGTATCTTGGAGAAGGTCAATACCAAAGTCTATTTATCTATTAGGAAGAATACCAGGTAGATCATCTGTGAATACCATGGATACTCAATTATAACGGAGCCCAACTCACGAGTAGGGGTTTCAGAATCTACATCCCTTACCCTAAAAAATTGTAAGTGTAACCCTTAGAGATCATCTTTCTAGATTTAAGACATCGATGCATTGACCTTTAAGCACATTATTCCCCCCTTCCACTCTAGGATATGCTTATTTGGGAACAGAAACATGACTACTCGAGTTCTACAATCAATTGATGTTTTACAAGAGTGAAACAAATCCATACCATGTAAAACATTGAAATTTAACATGTGAAGCATACAAAATCAACAAGATCAACTTTATAGTATAAGAACACAGGGCATCGTTTTGAAAACCCTCTTAGTCACCACAATATTATAAACAGCCGTAGAGACACAAAAAGGCTCTAATAAAAACACATGGAGAGTGTCAAATCTCATTGTCATATATTGCATCACAAAATAAAAATTATCACTGGGTCTAACAAAAGCATACAAATCTATACGGAAAACTTTTAACATACCGGTGACCACTTCTGGAGAATTCTCTTGTTCACCTTAGATTTGGAGAGAATAGAAGTGGTTTGCCTTTAGAGAATATGTATTTGAACAACTATGAGGAGCTTTCTTTCCCTCTCCTTAATTAGTCATAGGCATTAGGAAATATCTCATTTGGTTACCACTCTTACCACAACCTTAACAACCATACATGCTTGGTAAACATATTTCATTGTGCCTTCTTTAACACTTGGTAAAATTAGGCCTAGAAATCAAAGCTCTTTAACCATTACCTCTTTGAGGACTGGGTTATTCACCCTATTTTTAATGAATGTGGAAGGAGGATTTTATGAACCTTTGTTAAAAAACCTTTGTCTAAGCCCTCGTTGACCTTGGCTATCTCAACTTTTATTGGTAAATCCATCAATAGTCCTAGCCTTCTCTACCTCCCTTTTTTTTCCATGATCTTTGACTGCTAAATTTTTTGGGCATGTACCATAAGACTTTACATATCCATATAATAGATAAGCATTGATATTCTTCCACATTCTCTCTCTACCATGTCGGAGACGCCCGCAACAAACTTAATCAACTTAGCCATAGAATTTGCCACCATAGTTGGAGCGTGCTCGGATAGTTGAGTGAACTTTAGAGAATATTCCCTCACAGTCATACTTCCTTGATGAAGATTAATGAAACTCTTTCACATTTGATTCCCTCATCTCAAGGGAAAAGAAACTATCAAGAAAAGCATACATAAACATTTTCCACTCTACGGCCTCTGCTCCTGCCTATCTTCCTTCATTCCATTGGTTATAATACACTTTTGCAACACCTTCCAATTCATAATCGGCCAACTTCGCCTTCTCCATCGGACTCACCCCCATAATAGAAAGTACCTTATAGACCTCATTTATAAATTATTGAGTATCTTCCTCAAGTTTGGAGACATGAAATTCTTGGGGTTTCATCCTTGCGAAGTCCTTCACTCTTGAAGCCACTGAAATTTACATTAGGGTTTATGAGGGCAGACACATTTATATTGCTTGTACTGCCAAGGTTTGACCAAACATTTGGAAAGCTGATCTAACGTCCACATTGTAAAATTTTTGACAATAAGATAGAGAGTTTGAGAAGCTTGAGGAGCTTGAGGAGTAGATCCTTTATTCACATTTTCTTCCTCATTCCTTCAGTGGAAGCCCTTTTAGTAGACATATAATGTCAATAATCAGGCAAGAATTAGGATAAAACCCTCAAAGATTCAAAATCTATTACGCGTAAGAATAATGAAATAAGTGAAATTTCCTAACCATCTTGTAGTTTCTCATCCATAAATGTGGCACGCTTCACAATCATGGACAAGATTCTACAATATGTGGCCTGTAAGACATCATCCTAGAATCATTCTAAACCTTTTGATCTGATTACAAGGTTTGTTATAATCCAGGGGTACCCCCTAAATGTAACACGACATATAAAATCCCTAAGGAGTCGACACAAGCCTCTAAATCCTCATAACATAAGAAATAGAACAATGAGAGAAAAAATGTTTCAAGTCAAAAAAAGTGTTCATAAACGAAAGAGGAAATCTAAATGTTTTGTCTCAACATAGTCATCTATTACAGTTTTTTAATAGATTAGGGCCTAGTGCATACAACATGTATAAAAGGGAAAGTACATGAAATAAATTAAAATATAGAACTCCATCCTCAAACCAAGAGGACTCACCAAGCATGTGAATACGATCAATCCAAGATCAAGCCATAAAAATTTCCACCATGAGAAACAAACCCTACACACTAGAAAAGTTTATGTAAAAGTAGGCATTATTACAAAAATTTTGTAAGCATGATAGTCATGCATAAAAATACTTAAAACATGATAAAATGATATTTCTTTTGAAAGCATGCACTTTGTACAATTTAAGAAACATCATGGAGATAGGCGGAAAACATAAATAAAAACATCATATATGCAAGATCGCCTTATTTGAAGATCATTGATTACTTATGGGACACTTAATTGAGCATGATTATTTTGAACACTACAATATACCTTTTTTCAGAAAGTTTTCGTTCAATATTAAATATCCTATTATAGTGGGAAATAAGCCTTAACCGACATGGGATCATATCAGCTTAACATGGAATCAGGTGACTCCTTCACAAAAAAGGTTTACTTTAATTTCCTAAGGTAGAACAGATAAATCTTAACATAAAAGGATACACTAGATAATAACCTATGATGTCACATAGTTTATGGGATAAAGATATTGTTACTAGAAACCTGTCCTTACTATGGAAAAGGGTCCACCTCATGCAATATCCACTCGGTGCTAAGCATTACATTCCTACCAACTAGTTATTAAAATCTTGACTTTACTCCATTACTCATGAAATGACTCCCTTGGCCTACTGACTCAAGGTAAATCACTAGCGTAGCTCAATATTTCCTTGTTGAAGGGTGTCATTGGCATACCAATTCAAGTTATATCAATTAAGGTAACTCTTAATTGCTCATGAAATGGTGTCATTGGCTTATTGATTTAAGGTGTGTCATTAAGAAAACTATTTAGATCACGTGTTATTCATTGCTTTTAGATTCAATTAGGTGATAAATCCTTCAAACCCTACAACCTTCATTACTCATGCATCTGTGAGTGTATTGAATATTCTGTCAACGACACACCAACAACAATATCAATATTTTACTCTCAAAGCATTATCAATAAAATTGCATAGATTTCCTTGAAAATGCATAATTTCATACTTTAGATCCTAGAAGTTCAAAAGATTCTTTGAATCATAACGTCTAGAATTCTAGAAGTACACAGGGATGGCATAATAATTCTAGTGAGTCTATCACCTCATGCATTAGTTCATAAAACTCTTCTTTCATCAATAAAGACCCACATCATATCATGAACTTTGTAAAATATGGGATTTACATGGTTTCTATGTGATAGATTATGCAACCTATAGTAAATACTCAATTCATGCTTAATATAACATAATTAAATCATTACAATCAAATTTTAAAGGAACCATGACTTTTGAATCTGATCTTAATGATTGGGGATTTATGTACTTTTGAAAAATCGCAATGATATTGATGTGCAAAACCTCTTGAGCCCTAGTTTGAATCAATAGAGATTATTTTGGAGGGAATGAACTCTTGGAATTAATTTGGATTTTAAAAAATATGACTTCATTGGGTTAGTTTTAGAGTTAAAAAGGCTTTAATAGGGACCATAGGCATTGGAAAAATGACATTACTTAAGTTACATTATAAGAATAAAATACTCAACTGACCCAAAAAATTACCGCTAGTCCACGAGTAACACACCACCGATGGACCTATGGTTTTTCCTGGTCGTCCTGGTGTAGAAAAAGAATTTGGCCTTTTATGGACAATGGATTATGGAACGTCGATTGACCTACGGTCCGTGGACATGGCTTAGAGATTTTCTAAGGTGTCCAACCACAGACCCACCAACGATTTGCGTTTCCAGCCACGGTCCCTGGTTAGCCATCATGGCTGGAACCTGGAACTTGTTGAAAAGTTTTTATTTTCCTCGATTCAAATTTGGGGTGTTACCACGAGGAATATGGTTCAGACATAGAGTAACTCATAGTTATCTATGTTTAGTCAGATTATTTAGGAAGGCAACAAAAAGTTTTTTTGAACAACTTGTTGATTTCAATGAATACATCACTAGTAAACAAGATTCACAATTTGAGATATTAATATGAGATGAAAACAAGGTCATAAGTGTTCCCCACGAGCTCTTAACACAATATTCCTAATAACAGTAACCCTATCCTAGTTTTAGCATGCAAAGTTTATAAGTTTGGTATCCTTAAGTGATTGGTCGTCCAAATAGGGATTTTTTTAAAAGAAACTTGTTCTATATACAGGTGTATACTTTAGTAACCCTTACCCTTAAACCCAGATTAGCCTTTGAAATATTAGGGTCAAGATATAAGATAGTGACTAAACACGTCAAAATCTCCGTTGTTTCATATTTACCTCATTCATTACATCCTTTGTCCGACAAGTAGGAATGACTCGAATCCTAACGTTGGCAACCGTTAAAAAGAATTCAAAAGAAAAGAGTTAATAATATATGTATAAACACTATCACATAATTAGTTATTAGTCATACATTGCTAAGTATTCATGGTTACCACAACCCTAGTTGTGGATGTTGCTAAGGTTAAGAAGACAAATCATGAAGTTACAATTTGAATAGTTGAATACAGAAATATTCAATTCAAAATCAAACAAAATATCAGAAACCAAGCTTCAAGAATTAATTTCCAAAGTTGTTTGCGAAAAAATCCGTAAAATGAAAACAAAAGATCCCAAAGTAGCTGACAAAGAAGACACGAAATATATAACTTATATTTATATAAAAGAATCCTAAACTAATTGGAAAAGAAAATATAGTAAATTTGAGTTTGGACGTGGTTTTATTTGATAATAGCAACGTACGGTCTGTGATAAGCCAATAATTTTTAGCTCTCCTTCGTGAGTTAGCAGATTGCCAAAAATTATGGTCTTCAATCTACGGTCATCACCTACACTCTGCAGGTCCATTCACGGTCTATTTTGTTACTATGTTGTTCAAGTACTAGAACTCAACTTTCTTATTCAATTCAGGGACATTTCTCAACGGTCCTTCACTCCATCTACAAGGAATCATTGTTCGTCTATTGTGACACATACGTCGCACAATCAACGGTTCATCAACTTGATGAAGGACCGTTGTTGGGATCCATCAACATCGACTTCTGTTGCTTCAGCGTTTTTCTCAGTCAACTTCTCCAAACTTATTTTCGAGAAAAATCATATCTAATAAAAAATTGTCCAAGGCTCACAAAAAGCTCAAGAATATTGCATCAAAAATCCCGTAAACTCATTGTATACCACATGAGTATCAATTATTTCCTTTATTTGAGTTCTTTAATAAAAATATTTGTAACTCCAACATTGATATGACGTGATTTAAGGAACTCTATGCGAATATAGGAAAATCACCCATAACGTGGTTTTAGGCTACTGATTTGAAACTTCTGTGTATATTAGTTAGGGATGTCCTGGAAAGGTGAGGGGTGTTAAAGCTAAACTATTGAAAGCCTATAGAAGAGTAAAAAAATAGACATAACACAACTTGCTACTATCTAGTGATAGAACTGGGGTCAAGATCTATGTACTAATCAAAGGTGTTGCATTCTAGGGAGAGAAAGAACGTATTGACAAGGTAAAATTTGTAGGTCCCATAATTATTACATGTCTTCACAAATAGTGCTACATTCTTTTTTCAAATATCCTTTTCCTTCAAACTGTTTGAAATTTGGGAGGTTGATAATTGACAAGCAACTTGAAAATTTAAATCCTTCCAATGTATGACTTGGAATAAACAAGAGAAGACTTGGTGGAGAATTTGTACATATATTTGATCTCCCTTTAATGAACACCTTTAAATATCCAGTGAGATTGTCCCTTATGAAGAAAATAGCATCTCTTTCTCAGCTGTTGTTTCCTTTACATGTTTTTCAATATCTTAAATCAATACATCTTCAAGTCACATGGATGGACTCTCCATATAATACTCCATTAACCCTATCCATCAAATTAATTATCCAACACTCTTTCTTTTGTATATGCTATGTCAATAATGCACCTAGCTTCGCCATGTTTGCAAGTTATTCCTTTATAGATGAAGCATCACTTACAATTTCATTCTTGATTGTTTTGGACATCGAATAGTAGCATAGATTATCTTTCAAGTCAATCTTCAAAGGATACATATAATGGGATGCATGTGTAGAAGATTCATTTGCTGAATTATAGTTTTAATTTACAGAAGATTTCTTGGAATTGGAGAGTTTAAGTGGAGCTAGAGTCTTCTTGATCTTTTTGGCAACACTTCTTCTACCTTTTGAATAATTTCTATAGGACCCTTATTCCTTTTTTGTTGATGACCCAAAATAGGATATTGATGTGTATGAAACTTGATGTGTTTGTAGTGCCAACATATTCGTCTTACTCATTGTAAAAGCTCTGGAACTTTCAAAGGTAATTGTAATGAATCCTTTGCTTTATCAAAAAACATAGAGTCAACAACTTAGAAGACTCGGAGGAAGTTTATATTGAGTTGATCTTCTTGGAAGGCATTTGATGTTCTATAATTTTTTAATAGTTAATATGAAAGGTATAGATTCTCCAACTAGGCCTGCTAGAATTTGTAGATAGTAAAATTTGTATAAAGGAAATAATAATCAAGACTACAATATATCACAATAATCGTATTAATTTGATTTCAAATATGAGCTTCACAATTGGTATGAATCCTCCAATTTAGATTTTTAATATAAATTCAATATTAAATATTTTCTTAGACTCAAGGGTCTTAAAAAATTTTATTTAATTTTTTATTAAATATTAATATGAAATAACATCATATAATAATTATGTAAGTATTTAAATGTATGTTACCTACTTTTAAATACTAGCATGAATCTCAAATTTGTTACATCTCAATGAATCGCATAGTCGCTTTTATTTGAATTTTCTTTTTGATTTTGATGATGAATTGCATTAATTTCATATTTGATTTTTTTCTTATAATTTAATATTAATTAAATTAACCTTATATTGCTCTTTTCTATTTTATTTTAATGAATTGAATTGATCTCATATTTGACTTTACCCTTCTACATTTACAAAAGAAAAATAAATTATAAATTTCATCAATCTCATAATTGAAAGTTTTTAATGCTATAAAAACAAGTTAGAGGGTGAACAGAAATAATAAGGTAAAAAAATGTCAAACACGTTCTACCCTTCATTGTTCTTTCTCTCCTTTGTAGTAGTAGAAATGATTGAATTTCTTCCAAATTTGAAGGGAACATACTTGATGACATTTATCCCGAAAGCTTTTTTCCTCCACTTTGTTTTCAGATGCTTCAAAATGACCCCTCTGTCTCCAAAGGAGATGTCCATGGACTTCTCTCTACTGTACTTCAAATAGCCCAAGATATGAGCACATCCACCTATAAATGGGTGAAATCCATTATTCAAAAATCGATCAAAGATCCCAACTTGAAAGCCCATATGACCAATTGTTTGAGAAATTACAATGATGCCACTAATTATCTTAAACAATCTAATTATTTATATAACACTAGTGCTTATAAAAATACAAGTTTGTATTTATCTCTTGTTATGTTTGAATCACTTTCTTGCAACCGTGAGTTCAACGAAGTACCAACCGATCTCAAACCACTCAGCGAGTCGGTCCAAGAGTTCTCTAATCTTTTTGCTCGTATAGCCGATAATTTAAAATAATCTAGTCATTTTACATGATGCCTTATGTTTCCCTTCATATTACATTACATGGATGAAATCATGTTTTGAATATAAATATATATAAGGATAATATATTTTCTTCCTCTTGCGCAATATATTTTTCGATTGAAAGTCATTCACTTCACCATTATATAAGTATTGCATAAAATAGGTATGTGGTTGGACGACTAGTCGTACTTGAAGGCGTACACTGAAATTTCAATCAATGCTCACAATATAAACAACCTTCATACATAATTTTGAAATTTGTTTTGGAAATATTTTACATAAAAAATTATTACTTAAACTCTCTAGGCAGTAAACTTTTTTCATACTTATATTTATATGCTCTCCAAAAAAATTTTGGACAGACTTTGGTGGAAAATTAGAAGGCCCTTATTGGATTGGGAGTGATAACTTAAGCCTCTTTCTTCTTCTTATACGACTTTAAAGAGACAGATTCTTTTGTTTAATTAAATTCTAATTTGGAAAATTATATTAGATTTCTTTGAAAAAATCAAATATCAGTTTAGAGTAAGATTTTATCAGTATTCGTTTTCAGAGCATCCTTTTACAGTTGAAAATAATATATGCATTTTTAACATAATTTTATAGGTAATATGTTGAAAATTTTAGATAAAAATAGTAGTAATTATTAACAAAAAAATAATCTAATTCAATAATCCTATAACTTGAGATACCCGACTCATTATTTACTGAACTACTTGAAATATTGAAGAAATCAAAAAAAAAAATTGCAATTCAGCCTCATCAATATTTTATTATTGTTGTCTATTAATTGGATAAAAAATTTAAAATGTCCCTCTATCTAATTTACTTATATAGGTGTATTTTAACTTCTTATAGCTTTCCTAGAGCAAATAAAAGTCCTTTTTAACTTGCTGGGACTAATAGTTTTGTCACCTAGTTATTCAATTATTTTTACTCGTGTTATTTGTATTTAAGAGCCTTTTAAAAATGATTGGTTAATTTTGAGCAATACATTAGAAAATTTAACTTTGATTATAGTTATGATGGATCCTTTAGATCCAATGTTGGGATGTATTCTGTTAACCATGTGTTAAGAAATAATATTTATTAGAGATAAATATTGCTTAACTTTAATAGATCATATATTCGTTGATGGAGTATATTTACTTATATAATAGATGATTTAGTGTGTAGAGTTTAGCTTCTAAACATAGGATAAAATCATAGGTTCTTATAAGTATAAGGTTTTTGGTTGACAATCTATGATGGAAATTGGACATCCCATCGGGTACGATTGTTACACAAGATTATATTATTTATTCTGATTATGGGAATGGTATAGTTCCAACTTCTTATGCTAGTACATTTTGTACGTATTTAACGGGACTGAGAAGAGATATTTGTTTTAGACTGACTGATAAGAACATATTCTTTAAACTATTAAATGTAGTTATATCTTAATCGTGATATAACTATTATGATAAGTATTGATTAATTATCATTTTGATTTATTTAAGGGTGAGATTCTGAGATGGGTCAATGTTTCTGCTAAGTTGGATAATAATAACATATATTGGTGAAAAAATAAGTATGTTGATGGAATTCATTTCTTGTTATATAGATTGATTGACATTTATTCTAGAGAAACTTATGAGCTCTCATCGTGTTAAATCTTGCAACCGGATTTATGAACTCGACAACTGAAATAAGTTAAGTAGTGCTCAAAAAGAAATTAGTTATGAAGTTAGATTCATAACATGAGGAATTACATAAGTGTTTGATGAGGAATTACGAAATATAAATAGAGTGCAATTACGAATTTCTAGTGAAATGATTTGTCATTTATGATGGTAAGAATAATTCAAACTAATTGGTTGGAATTATTTCCATTATAGGAAGTCTCGGTAATTAGTTATGTGGTCCATACAGTGCTCATATTTAACTAAAACTCTGAATCCTATTTCTATGGAAAATGAAACAATATATTGATTTTTCTAGTCCACTAGAAAACTAGGTTTTTCAGGTCCTTTTTGGATTAGGAGGAACTCTCTATAAATAGAGATTCTTTATTCTGATTATGGGAATGGTATAGTTCCAACTTATTATGCTAGTACATTTTGTACGTATTAAACGGGACTGAGAAGAGATATTTGTTTTAGACTGACTGATAAGAACATATTCTTTAAACTATTAAATGTACTTATATCTTAATCGTGATATAACTATTATGATTAGTATTGATTAATTATCATTTTGATTTATTTAAGGGTTAGATTCTGAGATGGGTTAATGTGTCTGCTAAGTTTGATAATAATAACATATATCTGTGAAATAATAAGTATGTTGATGGAATTTATTTCTCGTTATATAGATTGATTGACATTTATTCTAGAGAAACTTATAAGTTCTCATCGTGTTAAATCTTGCAACCGGATTTATGAATTCGACACATGAAATAAGTTAAGTAGTGCTCAAAAAGAAATTAGTTATGAAGTTAGATTCTTAACATGAGGAATTACATAAGTGTTTGATGAGGAATTACGAAATATAAATAGAGTGCAATTACGAATTTCTAGTGAAATGATTTGTCATTTATGATGGTAAGAATAATTCAAATTAATTGGTTGGAATTATTTTCATTATAGGAAGCCTCGGTAATTAGTTATGTGGTCCATACAGTGCTCATATTTAACTAAAACTCTGAATCCTATTTCTATGGAAAAAGAAACAATATATTAATTTTTCTAGTCCACTAGAAAACTAGGTTTTTCAGGTCCTTATTGGATTAGGAGGAACTCTCTATAAATAGGGATTCTCCTAACCTATAAAGAAGATTGATTAATTTTCTATTCGATACTTGCCTATACAAATATTGGCAGAGTTCGGATGTGACTTGGGATCACTATAGAAGACCATAGTTATCTTGTAGATTCACTTAATGTTCTGTCTATCTTTGGATTCACTTGAAGGTATCGGCTCACATTTCAAGAGGTACTTTAATTAAATTTCGTTATATTTATGTGTTCTAGCATGATATATGTTTTAGCATAACGATCTAGATTATCTATTATTCATGGAAGTAGTAAAGTTCCTGATAAGCATTCGTTGTGTATATATGCTTTCCAATAATTGGCATCAAGAGTCATGCTTGCATATGAATAGCAAACTTAAATAATATGTATATGGTTGATTATATATATGTTTTCGATGAAAAATAAGGAGGTGAAATTTTTTGGTGGGCTAATCGGCGGTAATTGGGTACGGTTAATTGGGTTTTGGTGACTTTTTACGTCATAAAGGTTGACAAAATAGATTTCACCTATTTTGCCGAATTAAAGTTGCCGGCGTCAGAAACAAATTCTTGCCAAACATATATGATAATCAATTAAATTCATATCAACATTAATTATGAGTCATGATTTGATGTTTGGTTTAATTATCAGTGGATTGTTTGAAAAAAAATTATTCAAATTTTTTTCACGTGGATAAAGGGTTGTAGCAACCGCTAATTTTTTGCTTCATTTTTTAAAATAATTATTTGACCGTATTAGGTTACACATTATAAATTAAGAGTTTTGTGATTAATAAATAGTTACTATTAATGTTGTTTATTTATTTGTAATCATTGAAAAATTCTGAACGTTTAATGTATGTGTGAGATGAAATAAATATATGAATTGAGAATTGTGAATAATAAATTGGATTCACGAAAGTGAACTATTTGTTTGAGTAATTAGAATATTTTCAATGTATCATGTATAAGTTGTCCTAACCGAATATTTATTTACTTAAATGGAGATTCACTTTTTAGATACTAGTAAGACCTAATTAATTCATGAGAAGAGATATTAAAGGTTTTCACCGGTATAAAAGGGGGGAAACATAGTATTTTAAGTTCTCAAGTGTATTAATTGAGATAACAATTTGACATAAGAAGGTGTTGAATGCCTTGTTAAAAGAAAAGGCAGACAATATGTCTTATGCTCAAGAGATAATTATTAAAAGTAGAATAAAAATGTGAATCATGTAATTTTAATCATTAACTATGGCTAAAACTAATAATTTTTTCAAATTTGGTCATAGTTTAGGTGGTCATGAATATTTTGATATCTGATTGACTTGAAATTTGATGGTTCAATTTGAAATAATTTAGATGAATTTTATGCAGTTTCTCGGATTAAAATTTAATTTGAATATGATAAGATCATTCTTTATACCAATTGTGTTTATGTTAAATTTAGAAGATTGTTGTACATGGTTATTGGACATGATTTGATATGTGATAAGAATATAGGTCATATTGTTTTAATTCCTAAAGATGTCTCCATTACATGAATTTGAATTTGGTCATAGATTTGGAAATAACTATTTTTATAGACTCCAATTGATTCATTGATAACGGCCTAATAAGAAGTACTAATTTCTATGTTGTTATAATTTTTAAGGTCGTTAAAATGATGTTAAAGTTGTTCTTTAGAATTAAAATGTGATATAGTATGAATGACATCCTTTATATTGGTTTTATTTATGTAATATGTTATACATGATTACTCATGATGAGTTAACATAAATTGATATATTATAAGAATGTGGATCTATTTATTTTTCCTTAAATCGTTTCAATCTGAATCTGATCATACATTTGAAGATAAATATTATTTCTGACCTCCAATTGATCAGAAATTTGGTAGGTTCATCATAAACGATAAAATTTAAAATACTCATTGTTATATAGTGATTTGGAATTTTGATATCGTTCAGATTATGCTTTTAGATATGTTTTGTATCCTAAATAATTAATTTTACCAAAAAATTACTCCACTATATAATATATAGTGGTGATAGAGTTGTTCTATAGTCTTGATGACTAAATTTTAGTGAAGTATTAAATTTATGTGTAGGCTTAGACCTTCCTCCATAATGGATGAAACTAATACAAGTCATTAATGTTTAAACTCTAGTTTTTATTACCTGTATTGACTCTACTAAACTGAGTAATATTTGATTGTATCAATGGATCTAGGGATAATGATATTCAGTTAACTTAAACTAACATAAACTCTCCATCTGAGTTGGCTTTTCTTCTGAATTTTTTGAAGTGAATATCTAGCACAATATATGTGTGTGGCATGAGTAGTCAATTTTTCATCAAAAATTTATCGTTCTAGATGCATTGATATCTATGATGTTCTGAATTTTAATATTCACCATATACATAAATATGTTTTCTATTTGAATTTTAGAATTTCGTTCTTTATTCATAATTCGTGTATCTATTTCACAAAATAATGACATATAATAAGAATTACTGAGGAGGAAAATCCCAAATTCTATTATGGCCAAACAACGTTTTCAACCAAATTCATCATAGTTTTGAAATTCGAAAAAAAATAACTCTAATTGATCAAAAATTTTGTAGATTCATGAGAAAAACCTAGAAAGAAATTAATTTTATTGAATCGTTAATGAGTATTTGGTCATAATTGATTAAATAAAAGAGAAGTATTAGTTTTATGTGATGGCTTAGACCTTCCTCCATAACGGATGAAATCGATACAAGTCACAATGTATTTAATCGTCTAGTTTCGATATTCTATACTAACTCTCCTAAACTGAGTAAGATATGATTGGATCAATGTAGCTAGAGGATTTTCACTTGACTTAAACTAACAGTAGATTATCCAACAGAGTTAGATCTGTACCTGTTTATGGAATAATAATTGATCATTGTATATGTGTTTTGCATGAGTAGTTCTCAAATCCCAATGATTGACTGAGTAGTTCTCAAATCCCAATGATTGACTATTCGAGATGCATGGATATATATATATATATATATATATATATATATATATATATATATATATATATATATATATATATATAAATGACCCCTGAATTTCGTTATTCGGGATTATTCAAAATATTATGATCTATATAATGTATTATGCCTCATATTCTTTATAGACTTTACACAACCACTTTGTACTATTTAATCTTTTCTTTTGATAGAGATAAAATATTAATTCAAATAATGCATTGTACATATATCTTGTGTTAGAAGGAATTATTGCAGTTTCTTACTAGATCAGAGATGAATATTTGATATATTTGTTTGTAAGTCTCCTATTATTTAGTTTGATCAATATTTCATTTCTAGTGGTAGATTGATGTGTGATCTTGTTTTATTAATATTATCTCAGATAAATAGAATTTTATTAATATATCTCATTTGAAAAAGTATCCTTTTAATTTGAATGAAACTTATTGTACACTAGGGCATAGAACTTCGAGGTTGGTTAATCGATGGATATAACGATTTATTGAAAGTGACATCACTACAAACATGTGAGTTATGTTTAGAAGGAAAAATAACTAACAGACCTTTCCTCTTAAAAAGAAAAAAGTGGTAGTCAAAAGTTAGGATTATTCTATCTTGATTTGAGAGATAAATGAATAGGGGTAACTTCGAGTATTCCAAGATTTCCACAAATAATTACTCAAGATATGAATATATATATTTTTATGCTTTTGGTAATCTGAAATCTTTATAAAATGATCCAAATATTTAAGATAATATAATGTTAGCATAATGAAAAATATTTCAAATGACTGCAATCTTATTGTAGTAACGTAAACCTCTTTACAAAGCTCATGATTAACTTATCTTATACAATAATTGCAATTCAATTGTTAGCACCAGATGCACTATAATAGATTGGTGTAGAAGAGAAATGAAGTAGACTCTTATGAAGATTATAAGCTTGATTATTGACTTATTATAAGTTATTTTGTTTCTTTTGGGATAGGTTCTAATAACAACATATCACATTCTTAATTCATTTTTTTTTCAGATCAGTACCTTGGAAAACTATAGAAGTAGTTGAATCTTACGTAAGTCTAATCTGTGACATGTTAAGATATCTGATTGTCCAGCACATGTGCTGAGTGGGAGAATTAGAAATTAGAAATATGAACGAAATGTGTGTGTTAATTGGATATCCTAAAGAATGAAAAAAGGTTTATTATAGTACCCTAAAGAAAATAAGACACTTGTTAACATAATTGTCTTATTTCTAGAAAAAGATAATTTTAGTAAACCATGTTCCTAGAAGTAAATTATTTTTACAGGAATTAAATAAGGAGACAAAAAATAAGTTAATTGTAAATTCAGACCTCATGAATATCTAATGGATATGTCAGAATTGACGTTCCATTGCAGTTAATTAGTGAAAGAAACGTTACTAGACTTAAGAAAACTACTATCTCGAATAGTGGGAGTGATGTTGAGCAAATCAAAAGAACACTTCATGAAAAAGTTGTTAATATTCCAATATTGAAAGATTTTGAAGAAAATATTAAAACTCAAGCACATGAAAGTGTTATTATAATAGCACTACACTCTTGGAAGGTTTCATGATAATGTCTCTCAAGATCTAGTACAAAATCAATTTGTTATGACGAAGCACTACTAGACAAAATTGCATGAGAAAATAGTTTAGTAAATTTTCTTTCGATCAGAAATAAAGGAATACCTGTGAAAGTTGTAAATGCATAGTTAAGAGTCTACGTGGGATATTGTTAGGGTATATACTATTAATCATGTGTTTAGACATAGTATTTTAACAATTTTAGAGATTAAATATCTAAGTGGGAGATTGTTAGGGTGTATACTATTAACCATGCATTTATATATAGTACATTTTAACAATTGTGATGGTTAAATGTCTAAGTGGGAGATTGATGTGATGTATATAATTAACCATATGTTAAAAAATAATTTTTCAATAGATCGTACATTCATTTATGGTGTTTATTTACTTATATAGTAGATGCTTTAGTGAGTACAGTCTTAGCTTATACACAGAAGATTAAATCATAAGTTTCTTATAAGTATAATTTTTTGGTTCAGAAGATGGATATTGGACGTGCCACCAGGTACGATTGTAGCACAAGATTATATGTAATTTATACTGATTATTGAAATGACATAGTTCAAACTTCTTATGCTAGTACGTTTTCTATGTACTGAACGGGACTGAGTAGAGATAGTTGTTTTAGACTGACTTATAAAAACATATTCTCTAAATATTAAATGTACTTATATTCTGAATACTGATATAACAGTTTTGATCTGTAGATATTAATTATTAATTTGATGTATTAAAAGGGGATGAGACGGGTCAATATGCCTAAAAAGTTGGATGATAATAATATATATTGGTGAAATAAGAAATTACTTGATTAAATTCAAGTCTCGTTATCTAGATTGACTGATACGCCTTTCGTAGAAATTAATAAGTTTTCATCGTGTCAAATCTTGCAAGTGAATTTATGAATCTGACACATGAAATAAGTTAAGGAGTACTCTAAAGGAAATTAATCAGTAAGTTAATTTCTTCAATAATTTAATTTATTGATTAGTATCTTTAATCTTTACATGGGGAATTACATAAGTGTTTATGGGGAATTACAAAATTTAAACATTGGAGTTCAATCAGAAATTTCTACTGGAATATTTTGTAATTCAATAAGGTAAGAATAATTCAAATTAATTATTTGGAATTATTTCCATTATAAGAAGGCTCAGTAATTAAGTTTGTGGTCCCTATAGTTACGGTTTTTAACTAGAACTCAGAATCCTATTTCAATGCAAAAAGGAAGAATACAATGAATTTTTCTAGTATTCTAGAAAAACTAGGTTTTCTAGTCCTTTTTGGATTAGGAGGAAATCTCTATAAATAGGGATTCCTCTAACCGAGAAAGAAGACTGATTAGTTTTCTATTTGATACTTTTCCACCCAAGTATTGAGAGAGTTCGGATGTGACTTGAGATTACTGTAGAAGACCATAGCTATCTTGTAGATTCACTTGAAGGTTTGTCTATCTTGGGATTCAGTTGAAGGTATCCGCTCACGCTTTAAGAGGTAATTCTTGAATTAAATTTCAGTATGTTTATGTGTTCTAGCATGATATATGTTTTAGCATAAACGATCTTTGTTATCTATTATTCATTAAGTAGTAAGGATCCTGATATGCTTCCGTTGTGCATATATGTTTTGCTACATCCTACAGATACGATTTGGCCTCGAAGGACCTTTAATTAAGGTCACAAGGCTTCTAGAGTCCTTTCAAACAACCTTATTATTTTTCTACTAAAACAGGGTCGTTGATGTGGGATACACTTTATGTAGAAATAATCTCCATTTGATGTTTAAAAACCTTTATTGTGTCTACAATGTATATTTTTTTTTATGTAACTACTCCTCATAAATTGAAAATTTTGGTTGAATGGAAAAAAAGCAAAACTTAGAGTCGTTCTACTAGTTGTAAGCAAGTTTTATAGGAATAAGGATGGATTTTGAATAATGTCAAGTCCCAGATGGTTTAATAAGATTTAATCTAGTGTTTCCTAATGATTCGTATGGGCCTTAGTATGTTCTCTAATAAGAGACTCAAAGGTTTTAATTCAGGATCTCAACTCTTACGGTTTCATTGTATGGTTCGCTTAAAATGTTACAACATTTAGAAGGTGTCCATAGAAGAAACATATACTTGGTGAAATTTGTGTTTTTGAACCTACAGGTTTTAGAATATTAAGGGCCATAGTGATGGTTTTGTAGAAGTGAGTTTGACTTACTAGTTTTGGCACCTCATCCAACAGACAAATAGTACGAGATGTAGGAAATATTAAAGTCCGCAGAAGATAATTGTGGAAATTTTTTTGACACATGTGATTTTCGGGACATTGATCCTATAGGTTTAGTCTAAGGTTCATAGAAAGTGTAACACCTCACAATTTTGTAAAATAAGGTTCAAACTATTTTTATTTGCATATAAGATCTAATGGGGTTATTTTGAAACTGTCAATTTTGAAAAGTTTAATTTTTTAGTACTGGAATGATGTTGGATATTATTTATGTTCAGTAGAAACTCATAGCACAAAGCAGAGTTCAAAGTTTCCTTGTCGATTAAGTTTTTATGTAATGTTCTACTTGGGTCAACTTCAAATAACCATATCTATAAGAATATATGTAGTTATGTGGCCCATAACAAATCAAACAAAAGGTATCGGAATATTCTTTCCAACACCACCAATTTCGCGTCAATCAAACTTCTATATAAAAAGTTATGAACATTTTTAGCATTCTAATACAGTGCAATGACGAATTAGACAACGGGAAAACATTAAAAAGGGTTGTTTTCATATTTTTACCTCTAAGAAAACCCTAAACAAATTTCTTGACTAATTAGAGACCCAAACCAATTTGATATTAATATTGACCCAATACCAACAATTTGTTAATCAAAAGCTTTAGTTCCAAAACCCCCTTCTCAAACAAGCTATGAACCCAAAATTCAAATTGATTTTTTAACTACAATTCATAGATTAAAACATTAATTAAACCCACATTAAAACAACAATTTCATTATGAAACAACAATACACATAAGATAATTAGACAAATAAACACATGATCACACCACAAGAATTGAGATTTTAGCCAAACATCATTGAAACTGAGAAAAAGTTATCAAATACATTAACCATCAGTTGGGTAAGTGTCTCCAATCATTTACAAAAGTTTCTAAAGATTCAATTTAAAGACCCACTTTCAAATCCTCCAAAACTATATACTCACAACACGAAACTAAAAGAAAACTTTATGTGGAGAATGGGAACTGTAATATCTGGGAGAGAAACCCTCAAAATTATATTTAGAATCTAATTTATAGTTTCCCAAAATCTTGTCAGGAAGTCTACTCAGCGGATTCAGTCGCGCTTCACTGAGTGGATCGGTGATCCCCTGATTGTCTTCTTTCTTTGTAACTTTGCATTTGCCTTCAACATTTCAAGTCCTATAACTTTGGGCGATCCGCCGACTGCAAATTTTTGTCGCCAACTTAGTTCTTCTCCGAGGCTTGCATTCTGGGCTGCTGAGTGAGCTAAAGATCGCATTGGTGCGCTAAGTGGTCTTGGCGATTAACGGGATCGATTTATTTTCACTTCTTCAGACCTTTAGTTCTTTTATATCCGGTCGTGCCCTTTCCTTGCTTCTTGGCCTTCATTGCTGCAAATCAACGTTTTCACATCCGTTCAGAGTATAAAATAGGTATTTCAGAACTCTTAAACTATGAAAACGAAATCCTAAATGAGTCAAAATCTTGAACTAATGAATATCCAAGTTTAGTAATACACATAAGGCTGGAATTTGAGATGATAACGGTGGTAAAAAATAATGGAAACATGAGGGCCGTTAATTTAGTTCAAGATCTATTCTAATAAATTTGACATAGAGTAGGTAAGAAATTAATGTGTTACATTTTACAACTGTGAGTTGTACAAACATGATATTCTAACTTTTAGATGATAGAAATTACATGTTGCTAAATCATTAGATTAACAAGATAATTAATAGGTGCATCCATAATATTATGTAGTTACATGAGGTTCTGATAAAGTTAATGAACATTTTTCATGTGTGCCTAGATAGTATAATTAAGGTATTAATGTGTAGTAGGCTGAGGTAAACATTAATATCATTCCCTTAAACATCTAGATGAAGCAACCTTATACGTAATTGAGAAGAGGTTAAGACAAGCATCTTTGAAGAGGTCTTTGAAGGAGTCTTAGTACCTGTTTATGGTGATTTTAGTAGCCATGAGATATGCCTTTCCTAAGTGGCATAGTAAATGGCATCTATAATATTTTAGAGATTACGGAATAGATCCACAGTTTTCAAGTGCATGCTCTAGACCTAAGGGGAGATAATAAGATTATAAATAAAGTAAAATGTTGAGGATGAGATAGATATGTCTTCACAAAGAGTTTAAGAGGTATATCAATCCTTTCATAATCTTGCATATTCTTCAAGGTGAATTTACTACAACGCCTTGTTGATATTCCTAATATCTTAATTGTGTCTATGTAATAAGCTCATAGACTTGAGAGAAATTCACATAAATGGATTTTTTCCAAAATGAGAGACAAAGCCTTTTCCCCCTTGATCTCAATTTTACTCTTTTGATGTTTTGGATATTAGCCCCATGATATGAACCTATTCATACAAGTATTCATGTCTTATAGTATGTTTAGTCTCACAAGTTCATGATTTACTCTTAATGTCTAGCAACATATGTTATGCCATGCATATTGTTAAATCAGAATGGTCTAATAAATCATGCTAATGATATTTTACCCTAAGGTCCTTTCAATAATCCTTTTTTTAGAGAGGGTATTGCTGATAGTAGTTGTCTGATGATTGAGAACAGGATTGCTATTTATTATTGTGATAGTGATGGTGTGATTATTCCATCAAAGTTTATAAATGTTTAGGTAGAAGGAGATAAGGTTTTATAATTACTACTAAGTTAGCTTCGACTTGGTAATGCATGAAATTTAGTTGGTAGAGATGATAAGATGAGACATTCTTAGAAAGTGGGTCAGTAGGAGTCTATGCAATGGTTAAGTTTCTAAGCTTGAATGTGGTATTGCTAACATGTGGAGAATATTGGGTACATAAGGTGTTCCGTGGTAATAGCTCAAGGTTAGCTGAATTTAGCGATAAGGAGTAGTGTTCTTTGGATGATATTTTCTATAGAGGTATAGAACTCGAATGTTGTGATTTCGATAAAAATAATCACTCTATGTAAAGTACTTTTGTGATTCAAACTTTGACTTGAATACAGTAAGATAAATCCCTTTTTATTCTCAGACAAGCCGTCAGTCGAGCAGGAATGATCCCAAGGAGGAGATATTCTAACACACCAAAATTTTTTAAGCTAAGGCACAAACTATGTTTTATTTTGCATATAAGGTCTTATTCCGTAATTTTTAAATTGCTCATTTTTGTTAAGGTAAACTCTATAGTATGGTAATGATTTTGGATATTAATAATGGTTAGTAGAAACTCCTAGGACAAAGTAGAGATGAAAATTTCCTTATAAATTAAGTTTGAAGTAACATCTACTTGGGTCAACTTTAAGCGATAATATCTCATAGAATATAAAGAGCTATGTGGCCAACAAACTATCAAATTAAAGGCATTTGAATTTTCTTTCAAACAGCACCAATTTTCCTTCATTACAATTTCTACATAAAACGTTAGGACTATTTTAGTAACCTTACACTACGTAGTGATGAATTAGCCGACGAGAAAACATTAAAAAATATTGTTTTCGTATTTTTACCTCCAAGAATACCCAAAATGAATTTATTGAATTATTAGAAAAATTAAAAAAAATCAGGTTTCATATGTTAATCTATCATTACTGTAACGACTCGAGAGCATCACCAAATCGTGGAATGGCGTACTTGACCTCAAAGGAATCTTGTACAAGCCTCAAAGCGTTCATTCATGACATAGGTAGTGCTGAATTAAAACTTTTCTTAATAAAACAATGAATCAAAAACTCTTTTATATAGAAATGAAATACTAAGTCTCAACATAACCATCTTAGACACCACATTAACATCATTGGGACACAACCCTTTACATTCAAAAAGAAACTAATAACAGTCTATTACATCAAAAGGAAACATAAGAAGTTCATTGTCCTCGAATCCATGAGGATATACAGAGTGTTGGAGAATAAAAATTCAAGCCTTCAACTAGAGAATCCACTTAACAGTCTCAACCAACACTTAGTAGTAAACGCATGAATAAGATGGTGTTAGCACAATTAGCACTAAGTATGATGACCAGACAAAAACGTGTTAAAAGGGAATTTTTGTTGAAAGTCATGCTTTAAGCCATTTTGTAAAACTTAATGAATATTTGAACAATAAGGCATAGTATAAGTGACATCCATAATATAAATCACAACATCTCATTCAAACCATTACCTTTACCTTTTCACCTTCTTCTCAAATAGTCATACTTCAACTAACACCAACACGCAATACATAAAATCATACATTAAGTAGATCGTTAATCATTCTAGGTCCTCTATCTAAAGTTACCCTAAGACACCCTTAAGTAAGACATAAAGTTGCAGCCATAATACCGCTTCATGCAATAACTAAGTGATCCTCAAGGTTGCATTTATAAAGAACCTTTACATTTGGACATGACATGCTATGTAATCCATTTCATCAACATAAAGGAGACATGCTTCACATTATAAAGAGAATAAAGAGACAAGGCTACCCACTATAGGTTTCCAAAATCATGATCATTTATAAATTAAGTAAAGAAACATTCATTAGTCTAGAAGAAGATGGACTAGCCTAATAATTCAAGACACATTCACCTTTACATTCATTTACAAAAGAATAGGATGCCTAAGCCTACCAATTCAAAAGTATTTAGTGAGGGTATACTTTTAGTCAAAACACATTGACATTTTATACAAGAATAATTTTCTAACATGAGTATCACATGTACCAATACCTCAAGACATGATCACCTTAATTCCACTAGATTCACATTCACATAGCTATCATGTAAGCACCTCCACCATAAGTGGATCATAAATCAATGTATCACAATTGCATCTTAAAAAGAATAGATCTCAACTCTTGTATCCAAGATACTCCAATAGATAAGACATAATTCATAACCCATTCAATCACTTATATGAGCAACTCGACAAGGGATTGATCACATGATGCCTTCAAGGCCTTATATCCCAACTCACAAACACGCCAAAGCATCAGTACCTCAATACAACAATACTTCTCTATAATAAGAAATAAATAATGCATGAATTCGTAATCTAACTTCATATTATCACATGCTATTCAATATACATTAGTAATCAACCAATTTCCATTCAATTAATGCATTTAGAGGAAGACATAGATTCTTGAAGGAATTCCATATGAATACACTTAAAATCATCAAACAACCTTAATTCACTATTATAAATGTTTCAAAAATGTTTTACCAATGAACTCATGCTTAGATTACTAATAGGATTTTTTATCATTCAAAACATTGAAATTTATTTTGAATTGACTCCTTCAACGGAAAATTAATCAAAGATGAAGGATCAACATACATTATACTTGAAGAATCCCAAGAAATTGACTTGAAAACTTGAAGAAGTTGACCATGGAACCTTGAGTTCATCACTTGTAATGGATTTTTCCTTGAGAGAGTTTTGGGGAAGAGGGGTTTATAACTCTGGGGTTTTGAAAATAATAAAGCAAAAACTACTTTTTAAATGTTTTAATACTCACTACAAGAAATCAGACTCTTAGCGACCATTTCATAACGAAGGGATAGGCATTCGGTCGTTATAAGTGTTCTATAGAAACCAAAAAAGAATCGGTCCCTAAAAATTAATATTTGATTCACTGCATGGGATATGTTTTTAAAATAATAGGAGTATTTTTAAAATAATAATAAAAAAGAAGTACGCCATTCTTTTTACCTTTTCACAAAATCTCCATCTACCCAAACAATCCTCCTAACTTCCAGCATAGAACCAAGTAACCTAAAAACATTCAACTATTTTGTTCCTTGGTTGCAATTTTTGCATATTATGGACCTCTAGTGATGTGGTATTTGTTATCTCTTCTCATCAAGGTAATGTTTTTTTATCATATCTATGTGATGTTCCTTTGACAATACTAATTTATGTATTTTTAGAATTTTCTCAAAAGTTAAACTAAAGGCGTTCCTATTTTAGGAAATTTAATTTACACATTATTCATTATTGTTTCATTGGTTAGGAATTTGCCAATTTTTTGCAACTGAGTATTATCTCTCAGCAAAGGGTTGTGTAGCCACTCTCTCACATTCTCTTAAACTGGAAAGAATGATACGTCTAAGTTAGGGTTTCAATATCTTTTTGAATTTTCTTACAAACCCTGATATTAAGAGATAGGAGTAGTTCTCTGTGTGTATTTCTTCATTAGTTTGAATGTTCGACTAAGATTTCTACTGTATTTTACCATATTTCGCTAGATTTATAAAATTTGGGTCGAACATTGAGAAGTTTATCTTAAACGAAGGGCATGAGGAGTTATTTTGAAGAAATGGAGAAAAATTTCAAGGAATCAAGACTAAAAGTAGGAATGGGCATAAAAATTAAAAATACCAACTATTATAGAAAATGCAATTATTTGATTCTTCAAACTTTGGTATTGATTGAATATGAATTTTAATTAAAACTAGGTATACAATATTGCTTTTGATCTAAAGTTATCTTTAGTAATTAGCAATAATGATGCCTGATGGTTTGTTTATAGCATGTTTATAAATATCTTACTATAGTATTTCTATAAATAGATTGTGTGTTTTGTTAGTCAAGTGGAGAGGATGCGAGGTTTAGGAAGAAATATGGACTTACAAGATGGATTGTAACCTGATGTTGTGATGTATACCTCTGTTATCTTTGGTTAATCTTAGTTTGTCGGGATAAATGAAGTGATTGATTACTTACAATATCAATTCAAAACTAATTACTTTTTAACATTTACATAATAATTTCGGTGACATGGGAGTTATGTTTCTGCCAAAAAAATTGTATGGCAGAGTGTGTGTTGTTGGTTACTCTCCAGAATGCAGATGTTGTTTTCTACACTTATTATATTACTGATTAAATGAATATTAGGTTACACTCATGATCTTTTTGTGATGAAATAAATATCTGAATTTTATCTCTAAACATATATAATTTCTCTGTTCTAATTAGTATATGAGCAATGAGAATAAAGTAAAATGAAGGTCGAATGAGTCAACTGAAGTTCTGGGGTGATATTGTGTGCATTTTGAATTCTGCAACGCGTGTAAAATTACCGAAGAAAAAGACATATTATCACAAATGATTTCATTGAATTATGTCGCAATTGATATCATTGAAGTTTTTTGGGCATCATATCATCTTAAAGACAAAGAAATCTTATAAGTATATCTTACTTCATCAAAGGAATTGAATTTGGATTTATCATCTTCAATGTGATCTATACCAATCAAGACAAGTTTGGACATCCCAGTGGGTGTTTGATTAAAAGAATTATCGATTCCTTTAGCAGTGTTGATGAAAGACATGGATCCTTGTTAAAACTTATCTTTTTACTTTGTAATATTTGAAGGAACGTGTGGATGAATGTTCCCTTGAAATGCTTCAGAACTAAAAGAGGTTGCCTCAACAAATTTATATCAAGATCAAGAAGCATGTTCATCATTATATCTTAGAGGTGAGAGACTCAATTATTTTTTCTTCATGCTTAATCTGGTAGCTTTGTTTTTCCCTTTTCATAAGTTCAGCTGCGATATTTGTGAAATTAACAGGACTGAAACTCTCGATTGACAAATTTATAAATTTTTTTGTTTAAACTAAGTTATCACCTTAGGTAATAGGCCTAAGATGTGTGTGGGGGGGGGGAGGGGGGGTTCCATGTTAATTATGTCGAAAAAGATGTATAATGACATAAGCAGGGCATAGAATCTTGGGTCAAGGTTACAAAAAAAGATTACACAATAATCTTGCTAGGATATTGAGTATCCTATAAACAATCCTTTGCAATTACCTTGAAAGAGCATAACAAACAAAGAAGTTACATGTTTATTTTCTCCTAAAAGTAGGAGTTTTTCAATTTATCAAGTTGAAATAGATCCTAGCCTTTGTAGGTAGTTTTGAAATAGTGTCATATAAGGTTCTAGTTCCACTTGTAAAGACCATTTTATAAAGGACGTCTGCAGTTTGATTTGTTTTTCTGTAGAAATGCGATATGACATACTGGATACCAGTGAGATGATTTATGATGCTGCTAACAATGTGACTAAGCTTTAAGTTGTATGTATCTGTGTTGATTAACATGTTGGAGATGATGAGACACTCCAACTCGGTGCCTAACTCTGTGAATTTCTCTTTCATACACCATTGTACATCAAACTTGACTGCAAAGCTTCAGTCTCATTGTTACTATGGCCTAGATAAACCTCCTCTAAAAGGTAAATGTCCAAAAATAATCTTCTAAAAGATAAAAACGTATCCGAAAAGAATTCTGGTTATGCCAAAGATTAGAGACAATAGTGTTGATATATTTGTGGTTCCTTATCGATTTCATCATTTTCAAGTCGTATAGATGTGATATATAAAGCAACTTAACTACAAATGGTGTAATAGAGCTTCTGACATTCCACCTCTTATTTCTTAGAAAGTCGTTTACATTTGTTATAGCATTATCTCTTGTCTTAAAGTTTGGATTGATGTTCACAAAATCCCCTTTTGTGCTTAGTCATCCCATGAAGTTAATAAAGTTAATCTCCCACCCAATGCATTTTTTCACTCATATCTCTTTCTAGTGGAAGGAGTTGTCAGCATACAAGTTTTTGCCCACCACATGGATTTTAGAACAATATTTAGCATTTTGAAACTTTGCCCACATAGAATCCTTATCTCCAAATTGCTGCTATCTTTTGACTTTGAGGATTGTAGAAAGATCTCTTATGGCTCTAATGCCAAAATTTAATTACATAACTCTATCAAAAAATATTTTGAGTTTCATCAGCTTCCTGTTCACTTGATCTGACCTTATTTCTTCATTAGCAGGTGAAGCATTAAATCACTTTCACTTTTTGCTGGTTATAAGTTGTTCAAGGCTCCCACTTTTAAAGAAAACGTAAACAATAAAAAGAGCTAAGAAAATGATAAAATGCTTCACCTTATATTTTGTGAGTCTATCAGGTCATCTTGTATTAACTGTTACTATGTGAAGGCTAACTACAATGACATCTGATGGTTTGCATTGGAATCCATTAATTGGAAAAAGATCTTTAAAGAGTGCACCTATAACTATCAGAAACTTTAGGATTGTGCATGAAACTATCACCTCTTAAAAAAGGAAAACTACTATGAAACTTTTTCAAGAAATCATGGAATAACGTAATAATTCGAGTTAAATGTTACTGACTACATTGACTTAGAAGAATCAGAAATATGGAATGTGGGGAGAGTATTTTTTTTTTAGAGAAACTACTGGAAAAAAAATATTTCGAATGTCTAGAAAAAGTATTTACAATGTCTACTAAGTTTTTCAAAACTCTGTTTTCTTGTTAAGTTGATCAAGGACCCTACAATGTGTCCTCTGTTTACTTCTCTATAAGTTTCATAGAAATGTGTTCAATTTTCTGAAAGAATATTTCCCCTAAGTTATACGTCATTTTGTACTGTATGCATACTGCATTATTTTCTTTAAGGTTGTCTTGCAAAAATCTTGTTTCGATATACTATAGTTATTCAATTTAATTATTACTTGATTTTATTTTGTTTTACTTGTGTTCTGTTTTAGCTAATTATATGATTGCTTCATTGTTTTCTTCTTTACTAGAATTTGTTCTACTTGAGCTGAAGATGCTTCATATATAGCATTTGTACCTCCAAGGTGTAGCCAAGAAGTATGTCTATGATCAACAATTCCTATACTCTAGTTGTGATATTTTACTAGGTATGCTGTTTTTGTAGTTATATTTCAGTACATTATCTCATGTTCTAATGTGTGGATTTGATCTTTTCGTAGGTCAGGCATGTGAAATACTTTCTTGATGGTAGGTGGTAGTGCGACTTCAAATATAGGATCCCTACTCACTGTTCTACTATACATGTTAAATTATGCGTCATATTCCTAACTACTCAAACTTTTAAATGAGATTGGTTAAATAATTTAGCACTAATATCTGTGGCTTTCACTTCTTGCAATACCGAATTTTAAAAGGAAATTTCTTGTAGAGTGTAAGACATGCTATTTTTTCAAACTATAATACTTTGTATTGTTTATGTAAGTACCTAATTATGTTTTTTGTTCATTTTTTTTATTGATTGTCACATATTCATTTTTAAGAATACCTATGAACATAAGTACAGGGTGTGAATCTATGCTATCAAACATAGTTACAGTTATCTCAATTTTTCTTATCCATCTTATTGTTAAGGTAAGAAGAGAAAACCCTTTCTTTGGGAAATTCCATTCAAATATAGTAAGTTTTCTTTTTGAATAAAATTTATTGAATACTTCATAGTTTTTGCATTTACTTTCATATTTGTTAATTTTGATTTTTTGCCAAAAAAAAAGTAGCATCTATTACTATACTAACATGAACTTATTGTTTTAACAGATCAAGAATTCGGTGTCTTGAGAACCTATTCACGAAGAAAGTAACTATGAAGTATCAAAAGCAAAAAATTCATAGAAAAAGTTGTAGATCAAAGAGACCTAGCTATTCTGTATTTCGTTAGGAATTATTCAAGATGTTTTCACCGACATACAAATTTATATTTAGTTAGGTATTGAATAAATACCGTAATTTTTATAGATATCCTTTTGGTAATGTACCTAATTAGTGGTCTGTAATTTACCATGAATTTTATAAGAATATATTGATATTTATTTTAAGATTCTTCTATACTTTTTATACATATGATTTTTTTGGGTTGGAAGATTACGAATAATTAACAATGTAGTGTTCTTTGGAAAGAAGAACTACAGTAAACTCATTTACTATTTTAATCTTATATTATCAACAAGTATGATATTTAGCGAAAAGAAATGTTGGTCGCTAAAAAGAACTGGAAACAAACTAATTTACTATTGTGATCTAATATTATTAACAACCAGTATGATAATTAGCGAAAGGAAATGTTGGTCACTAAAAAGTTAAATCACGACCGGAGTCCTTATTGTCGCAAAAGTTCTTTAACAACTGAATTTGAACCTAGTCGTTAACTTTTAATGACGAAAATTTTATTGACCGATGACGAACAAACTTTTTCTGGTCGTTATAGATTATTAAGAAACTTGTATTGGACCTTTAACGACCAAATTCCCCCTCGTAAAAAGTGATTTTTCTTCTAGTGAATCTTAAAATACCTAAAACAATTAAAATAAGCATCCATGTATTTTATTTGCAAAGGGAAAAATTTATAAAAACCACCGTTGGCTTGGCCGAAAGTTGACAACAACACAAGTCACAACTCATGACCAGCATCCACGGACCGTGGATGGGACATGTTCCTGTTTTTTGTGATAGAGTTGCCATTTAATGGCCTGACCTATGGAGGTAATCCATGAACAATCGATGGACCTACGGGGCGTGAACCCGATATATAGGTCACCACCTTTTGGTGAACTATCTTGATTCCAGGGGGTCTTGGGGTTAGACTTAGTGTCCTCCTCAAGGATCCCTTAGGGTGTTCCTTTGGGTAGTTTTGGCCAAAGGTTTAACCCATCAACATGGTATTTTATGTGAAAGAACATTTTATCTTGATTTTAATCTTTAAACGACACTACAAAACTCCACTACAAGTAGCTACAACACATTAGTTCGAAGGATTACTTTTTAGACATCATGGTCGTTTTTTGACGTTCGATCTCAAAATTTTTTTAAGCTAAACCTAAAAATCCATTGCTAATCATTTAATCAAGTTACCAACATCATAGACACATATGAGACTCTAGTTCTTCCTATTTCATTTAAGGTTCATTACAATATCCCCCACTCCAGAATATTCTTCCTCGAATGACAATTTAATCAAGAAATTACACAACACTAGCAGCCCACAACCAAGCATGCAAAATCAATATAAAAGAACACAACTAGGAGGAAACATCATCTCCACATCAAAAGCTTAAATCACAACAAGAAAGTACGAACTACATCTATAAACTCATCATGCATAAAACTTCATATTCTTATTTTCATTGGAGAGACTTTCTTCTAAAAATCACATTATGCTCATTACAACATTATTTGCCAATATGCAACTCTTTTAAGAACACATTTCGGCATGTTCAACATTGAACCTATTAAAATATTCAAGCAAAATACACTAGATGCATACTAATAGGAGGAACTCATTTTTTTCTCATTAAACAAAAATTCAACTTAAACATGCATAACATGAAGAAGCCATGGAAAACACATTAATGCTCATAACTCTAACCATACGGAAAGCTACAAGAAAACTCTAGATCTAAAGCTCGAGTAATAATACAAGGGACAGAGACAAGGGTAAGGATCTCTAACAACCTTACTATTCCTCATATCATCACCCACATAAGGGAAAACCAACTAAAAGAACACATAACAAGAGTATCAATACACATTACAAAAAGAAGGAACTATCACTTACCACATACCTTTATTAATGTTATCTCCCATTACATCTTTAGCTTGAAGTGCATAGAACGAGGCTTCTTTTGAGCATCAAGATTTCCGCCATTAAGAGAAGCTTCTTTGGCCTCCCTTTCTCTAGCAGTAAGATTAGGAAAATCTTTCACTTGGTGATTATTTTTCCACGACCATAGCACCCACTAGTACCGGCTAGACACTTCTTAAAATATTTCTTTCCACAATTTTGGCAAGTAGATTAAGCAACTGGAGATCCACCATCTCCCTGTTTGTGACCTTTAGGGGAACTTGAAATTTTTTTATCTGGAGCTCTCTTCTTTAACCTAGGTTGACCTTGCTCATTGGATCTACCCCTCTTCACATCCCTACTAATCCTATTAGTTTTAGACATAATAGATTGAGCATACATAACAAGTATAGATATGTTCATAACATCATGGAGAATCTACGTACGACACTCTTCCTTAACTAGGTTGGATACACCTGTAACAAACCTTATCATCTCATCGCTAGGGTTAGACACCAAGGATGGTGCATACTTAGAAAATTAGGTAAACTTCAAGGAATATTCCTCAACATTCATGCTCCTTGCATAAGGTTTATAAACTCCACAATCTTAACTTCTTTCTTCTCACGGGGAAAGTACCTATTAAGAAACGCCTTCTTGAACTCTTCCAATTCTATAGGAAAGGCTCCCTATAGGCCTATTAGTCTTCCATTGAGTTAATCAAATTTGAGAAACATTTATAAATTGATAGGAAACCAACTCCACCTTTTCTTTAGAGGTGACTCCCGTAGCATCCACAATCTTATAAATTTAATCCAAGAACTCTTGGGGATCTTTTCCCACTGTAGAGCAAAGAAAAATAGGAGTTCATCCTCACAAAGTCTCTCAATCTAGAGGTCATAGTAATGTCATTAGCATTCATCCTAGGCCCCACATGTCTACACACTTGGTCCATCATAACTTGGTCCAAAGTTAGGAAAACCGCCCTAATCTCTTGATTAGTCATATCCGAGGGAACCACCAGAACCTCATTCTCTTGATTACCTTGGGGAGTAACTCCCTCATCCACAATCTCTTCTTTCACTCAGCTTGAGGGTCTTCCTCCCGCCTTCATATCCTATAAATAAAAGAGTAGGATTAGAAAAAAAAAACACTATAGGACTCTAGTCTAAGTCACGACTTCAGGAATAATGAAAAAAATGTAAATTTCTATCGTCCTATAGACTCTCACTTGTAGATGTGTTGTGACTCTCACGGATGAATAAGACTCTGCTAGACGTTGCAAGTGAGACATAAACCTAAAGATAATTCCCAAAACCTTTTGTTCCGATATAAAGTTTGTCACGACTTCATAGTACCTCCAAGTCATGGAACGACGTACATGACTCAGTAGGGGTTTTCTACAAGCCTATTACCATTCATTCATCACACAGGAAATAAAAATAGCGTGGAATTAAAACTTTTCTAAATAAAATGAATGAACGAAAAACTCTTTTATGAAGAAACGAAATGTTAAGTCTCAATATAACCATCTTAGACACCACATCAACATCATAGGGACACAACCCTCTACATTCAAAAAGAAACTAATAACTGTTTATTACATCAAAAGGAAACATAAGAAGTTGATTGTCCTCGAATCCATTAAGACATACCGATTATTGGAGAATAGAAATTCAAGCCTTTAACTAGAGAATCCACGTAATATTCTCATCCTACACTTTAGTAGTAAACACTTGAAGAAATGGTCTTAGAACAATTAAGCACTAAGTATGATGAGCACACAAACACGTGTTGGAAGGGAATCTTTGTTGACTGTCATGCTTTAAGTCATTTTGTAAAACTTAATGAATATTTGAACAATAAAGGCATAGTATAAGTGACAGCAAACCTATAAATCACAACATCTCATTCAAACCATTACCTTTAGCTTTTCACCTTCTCCTGAAATATTCATACTTCAACTAGAACCAACATACAATGCATAAGCACATACATTAAGAAGTTCATTCATCATTTTAGGGTCTCTAACTTATGTTACCCTAAGACACCCGTATGTATTACATAAAGTGGAAGCCCATACTACCTCTTCATTCAGCACCTAAGTGTTTCTCAAGGCTATATTTAGATAAGAACCTTTATTTTTCGATACGACATCCTAATTAATCCTTTTCATCAACATAAGAGAGACATGCTTCACATTATGAAGACAATAGTTCAACGTTCATCAATAGATTAATTTAGAGGACTATTTCAAATTAGTCAAGAATACTTAAGGAACTCACTCAAGTCCTATCAAAGCCTACTCGTTTCTTATGTTGATAGCATCCAATACTACTACCTACACCTTGTAAAACCTATCAAGTAACTAGAGTGCACATCCCACAAGATGGGAACAAGCATTTGCAACCATAGACCATGCAAGCTTGACATATAATCCGAAGTTCTATCCCCATACGTAAATTTGTTTTCTCCTTACCAAGGGTAGAACTAGTACGCATCCTATATAGGCACATAGTTTAGGGGATATCGAAATATATTCATTGAACTCTAGCCTATCATTGGGAAGAGCCATCATCTTAAACATATCCACTCGGTGCTTAGCCTTAGTTCTCATAGAGTATTTGCATTAAAATTATATATGTGTGGTTTAGAGGTCTACGAACATTAGACCTTCTAAAACAATGCACATGCACATGAAGGGCCACCACCATTAGGTATACCGATTCAATATATAGATGATAGCTCATTTAATATTCCTTAGGAAGGCCTACACCATAAGGTCTACCAATCCTTGGTTAATCATCTCACACAAAAAAGAGGCTACAAGCATTAGATCTACCAATCCTAGGTTAATCATCTAACAAAAAAAAGAGGCTACAACCATTAGGTCGACCACTTCAAGGTGCTACATTCACTTAGGATTCTAAACACATCATGAAGGGCCACAAAATTTAGGTCTATCGGTTCAAGACATGGTCTAAAATACCTTTTAAGTTTTTGATGGGGAGGCTACCAATATTAGCTCTATTAACCTAGACAATCACTCATTCAGGAAAGACACGGCAACAAACTATAGGTCTACAAAATAATGACCATTTATAAATTATGTCAAAGTACATTCATTAGTCTAGAAGAGGATGCACTAGCCTACCAATTCACGACATTCACTTTTACATTCATTTATACAAGAAAAAGATGCCTAAGCCTACAAATACAGAAGCATTTATGGAACGTATACTTTAAATCAAAAAAATTCACATTTTATATAAGATCATCAATATAAAATGTGAATCGTATGTGCAAAACCTTCAAGACATAATCACCTTAATTTCACTAGATTCACATTCATATAGATATCAAGTAAGCACCTCCACCATAAGTGGATCAAACATCAATATTTAAAAATTACATCTCAATAAGAATAGATCTTAACTCTTGTATCAAAGATACTAAAATAGATAAGAATATTAAAAAAATTCATAACCAATTCCATCGTTACTATAAGCAATTCGACAATTGATTGATCACAACATGCCTTCAAGGCCTTTGTTTCCAACTCACTAACACACAAAACCATCAATACATCAATATAACAATAATTCTCCATCATAATACATAGTTAATGACAAAAGTTCATAAACCCGCTTCATATTATCACATGATATTCAATGTAGATTCATAATCTACCAATTTCCATTCAATTTATGATTATAGAGGAAGACATTGTTCTTGAAGGAATTCCATATCAAATAAACATAAAATAATAAAACTTTAATTCATTAATACAAATGCTTTATAAATGTTTTATCAGTGAACTCATGCTTAGATTAGAAAGTAGGATTTTTTTATCATTGAAAATCATTTAAATCTGTTTTAAACTGACTTTTTCGATGGAAAATTAATCTAGGATGAAGAATCACCATACGTTATACGTGAATAATCCCAAAAAATTGATTTGAAAAATTTAACAAATTTACCCTGGAACGTTGATCTCTTTATCTCTTATGGAGTTTTGCTTCAATGTTTTAATACTCTTAAAATACCTAAAAACACGTAAAATAACCGTCCATGTATCTAATTATGGAAGGGAGGAATTTACCAAACAACCCTTGGCTTGGCAAAAACATTACAACAACACAGGCCACGACTCACGACCAACATCCAGGACCTTGGATAGGACTGCAACTTGTACACCACATTTTCAACGTTTTGTCAGTGATTTTTGTAAAAGAGAGGCCATCCACAAACTGTGGATTGACCTACGGGGAGTGAACTCTATCCGTAGGTCACCACCTTTTGGTGAACTGTCTTGATTCAACTGGGTGTTGGTGTTACACATAGGGTCTTCCTTAAGGACCCCTTAGGGTGGTCCTTTGGAGAGTCGCACCCAAGCATTTAACCTCGAAACATG
This sequence comes from Solanum lycopersicum, assembly GCF_036512215.1. Lineage (NCBI taxonomy): Eukaryota > Viridiplantae > Streptophyta > Magnoliopsida > Solanales > Solanaceae > Solanum > Solanum lycopersicum. The sequence goes on along the minus strand of NC_090800.1, from coordinate 59,284,452 downwards.
ATATTCTAAGTATAAGAACTATTGACCTTGATTTTAATCTACAAATTACACTCCAAAACTCCACTTTAAGTCACTACAACACATTAGTTCAAAAGACTAGTTTCTGGGCAAAATGGTCGCTCTTTAAAGTAAATGTAAAAACTTTTTCTAATCATTTCATCAAGATACAAACATCACACACACGTTTGAAGCTCTAGTTATTCCTATTTCATTTTAAGGTTAGTAAAATTATGTTCTCTCTCTTTGTCAAACTCTAAAGCAAAACCCAAAGGGAAAATGAGTATTCTTTACCACCCAGGTAAGTCCAATGTAGTTGTTGATGCTTTAAGTAGGTTATCCATGGGGAGTACCGCCCATATTAAAGAATAAAAGAGATAGTGAGCTAAAGATGTGCATAAACTTGCACACCTGGGAGTCAGACTTATGGATTCCACAAAAGGAACGATAGTGGTAACTAATGGGGCTGAATCATCACTAGTGTCTGAGGTGAAAGAAATGCAAGACTAAGACCCCATTTTGCTTGAACTGAAGGCGAATGTTCATAAACAAAGAGTATTGACTTTTAATGAGGGGGAGATTATGTGGTGAAGTATCAAGGTAGACTATGTTTACCTAGGGTAGATTGACTCCACGAGAGGATCGTGGAGGAGGATCATAGCTCTAGATATTCCATTTATCCGGGTTCTACAATGATGTACCGCGAATTTGAAAGATGTTATTGGTTGGAAGGAATGAAGAAAGATATTGCTGAGTTTGTTCCCAAGTACTCCAATTACCAGCAAGTTAAAGTGAAACACCAAAGGCCGAAAGGGTTGGCTCAGACTATAGAACTTCAAGAATGGAATTGGTAGATGATTATATGGACTTCATCACAGGCTTACCAAGGTCTCGCTGGCTGATTGATAATAGAATGATAAAATCAGTTCATTTCTTTTCGATAAAGACTACGTATTTGGCCGAGGATTATTCTAAGTTTTACTTTCAAGGAGTGGTAAGACTTCATGGAGTTACAGTCTCCGTTATTTCATATAGAGGTGCACAATGTACAACATAGTTCTGGAAATTTTTCAAAAGGGTTTGGGTTCAAATTTGATCTTAAGCACTGGTTTTCATTCTTAGACAGATGGAAAAGCAGAGCGTACTATCAAGACTATGGAAGACAGTTTGAGAACTTGTATGATTGATTTCAAAGGGAATTGAGATGATCACATATCTTTAATGATTTCTCTTACAACAACAGTTACAATTCGAGCAACCAAATTTCTCCATATTAAACTATTTATGGGAGAAGATGCAGATGTCCTATTAGGTGGTTCGAAGTTTGTGAAACACAGTTTATAGGAACATATCTAGTTCACCAAGATATGTAGAAGGTTAAAGTGACTCAAGAGAGATTGAATATGACATAGAGTCGCCAAAAGTCCTACATAGATGTTAAGAGAAGGCCGTTGGAGTTTGAGGTGGATGATTAGGTGTATCTAAAAGTTTCACCCACAAAGGTTGTTATGAGGTATGGTAAGAAGGGGAAAATTATTCCCCGGTATATTGGTCTTAACAGAATCTCCTTATTATGTGGCAATATATCTTATGAGTTAGAGCTACCCCAAGAGTTAGTATAGGTTCATCCAGTATTCTATGTTTCGATGTTGAAGAAGTGCTTGGGTGATCCTTTATTGATAGGACTAACATAGAATGTTGTGATAAAGGATTGCTTATCAAATGAATAAATTCCAATCTAAATCTTAGATCATCAAGCTCGGAAGTTGAGAACTAAGGAAGTTGGATCAGTCAAGGTCCTTTGGACGAAACCAATTTGTTTAAAAAGCAACTTGTGAAGCTGAGAAGGATATCAGAGTCCAGAGAGAATGCTAATCAAGGTACTAAATTATCTTCTTAGCACTATATAATACTATATGTAAGCATGTTGTTCTTTGTTTTTGTTTGTTGAACATCATAAATGATGCTACTACCTTTTGCTTGGTGAAAGAGTTCTCTTTTGAGGACGAACGTTCCCAAGGGGATATATTGTAACATATCATAGCTCGAAATATCTATGATTAAACAAAGAAACTAACAATAGTTATTTTTTGAAAGAATAGGAAAAAATTTTGACAAAAAGTTACTAAGTTTAAAAAGTGAGTTTGGGTCATTTTTAAACCACCATAACTTTTAGCTGAGAAGGATTTAGGGGAAGTTCTATATATGGATGGAAATACCTTGGGAATATCTTTCTAACAACTCTAATAATTTCATATGTGGGAGATGTGTCTTTCGGAAGTTGGACTTTTGGACTGAAAAAAGTACAATTCGGAATTCATCAAGGGTGATCCCTATTCAGGTATATGAGATATTTCTGTGTTGGGCTCGTTCACCCATACACTAACATGTTTAATTCATCCAGTTTTGAAGAGATTGGTTGATCAATATTGAAGTTGTTGATGAACAATTATTCAAGTCTTGTTGATTGAGTTGTAATATGCCTTTAGTTGTTTAATTCATCTTTCCCGGCTATTTTATGAGTCCAAACTATTGAGTATTGAGGTATTTAGTGATCCTATGTTTTTGGGGGTGAGATCCATGGAATTTTAGAAGGTTTAGAGATAAAAAGAAGATATGAGAAGTCGAATGTCCCGGCTTACTAGCCCTGGGGCACCGTTCCTGCCACAGCCCCTTAGGGCAGGCTCTATCTGATGAGCCTTGGAGCATTGCACCTTCCAAAGACCCTCAGGGAAGGCTTTTTCTGAAAGGCCTTGGTGCACCGCGCTACCTGATCACCTTAGACTAGAGTCTGTCCTATAGGCTCTTGCGCCCTGTGCCTCTTAGGGCACCAAGGGCTCCTAGAGACCTCGTTCTTTCCCTATCTTTGCTTACTAATTCCTAAGTGATGTACCTAAGATTACTAGTGGATTCCAATATTCTAAGGAAATATAAGCATCATGAAATAATAGATTAACATGAACCATGAACATTGAATCCAAATTTAATTCAAGGAATGTTAAGATCAAAGTCTATGAAGTTAAGGAGTGAAGTCTAAGGCTACGAAGTAAGTTGAAGTAAAGTTCTTAAAGCTTCCAAGAGTATTATTTAAATGTTTTGACCTCATTGTAAGGATCAACTTTCAATTTGAAGAAAGAGAAAAAGTTGAAATCTTTCGTTAAAAGAAGTATAAGGGAACTAAGTATTCTGTGAAGAGTTGATCAAGATCAAAAGATTCAAGTTAAGCAAAGAGTAACGAGTTGAGTTCATATCTCAAAAGATATTAGAGAACTATGTATTTCATATAAAATTTATAAATGTTTTTACATTTAAGTTAAGAGGAAACTAAGAAAGTTTATAAATCTTTTTTCATTTATGTTAAGAGGGAACTAAGACTTCCAAAATGTGTTTTGATTGATAAAAGGGAACTTTGATTCCAAAGGATCTTTCGTAATGGTGAAGTGTTGAGAAAAATATCTCAACCCGAAAAAAGGAAGTTTTTCTAAAAGTATGAGCTAAAGTATATTTTGGGATTAGTATTGAGCTCTGATGTTGGGATAAGAGTTCATATCAACTTAAGTCCCAATGTAAACAATGTAGCAATCATGGGTGTTCACGAGTCTATCATTTTATATGATCACGTAAGTTTTAAGCTAGTGGATTTAATTTAAGTAAGGTCCTATACCGATTGCAAGATATAGGATGGTCCTCGACAACATGAGGTAAAATGTTGTACCATCGCTTAGGCTCATAGTGCTGGTTATCGGTTAAGAGAATCTCCCACTGAAGTTAATGTATTTTTACACATAGAAGTTAATTTTATTTTCATATACATCAATTTACTTTTATTTCTATTTACATGTCATAGTTAATTGTATCTTGCATACCATCAGACATTAGCGTGTTTCAGAAAGTTTTCTTTATATCGCACATTACTTTTTAATTGCATTATAATGAAACGAGTAGTTAATCATGAGTCAAGCAGAGCCAAGGTAAGTGTTTTTCCCTACCGCTTTTCAATCCTAAGTGTGGTTTTTATCATTCCAATTCACATACTTGTACATTCAAAGTACTGATGTCAGTTGCTCTGCATCGACTAATGATTCAAACGCAGGTAACCAGGATCAGCATCCAGTACATTGTTAACCCAAATCGAGCACTCAGATTTAGTGGTGAGCTTCCTAGAATTCCAGAGGATTCACTTATATGCTTTTTGGTATTTCAATTTCATTATGTTGTGGGGTATGTCGGAACTTTTATGATTCTATGTTTAGAGGATTCTTAGAAGGATTGTTAGTTAGCTTAGTTTACTCTCTTTTATTTCGAATTTTATATTTAAGACTTAAGTTCCATTTTATCAAAGATAATTAATTAATGTATTTCTCATGAGAATTTTTTCATCTTTGTAATTGAATTAAGTTAAGTCTTCCGTTGAGTAAGTAAGTCTGGCCAAGGGTTCGCTCAAGGCCAACAATGGTTGTTGGGTGCTGGCCATGTCCAGGGTGTGGTCTCCTGGCTTGACAAATATTTTGTAAGAAGTGGAAGTTTAGACCTACATAATATGCAGGAGGATTTGTAATGTAGCTTTTGAGTTTGAGCTACCGCAAGAGTTAGTAGTAGTTCATCTAGTGTTTCACATAATCATGTTGAAGAAGTGCATGAGTTATTCACTTATAATACCTACTGAAGATATTGGTATTAAGGATAGTTTATCTTATGAGGAGATTCTCGTTCAAATTTTGGATCGTCAAATTCGCAAGTTGAGAACCGATGAGGTAGCATTAGTCATTGTTCTATTTAGGAATAAATTTGTTGAGGAAGATAGTTCGTAAGCTGAGGAGAATATGAAGAATAGTTACCCACATCTCATTGAATCCGGAGAAATTCAAAATTAATGTACGAATCCTTTTCTTGGAATTTTTTTAAGTTGGCATGTTGTATTTACGTTTTGCTTGTTTGGTATTTTAGCTGGATGTTAGATACTTAGCCTAATAATATTAATATCATTCGAGGAAGAATATCTTTAAGGGGTAGATATTGTAAGAATCCACTATTTTATAGAGCTTGAATTGGAAAGAACCATTTTTTGAAATAATGAAAATTCTGAAATTTGGCATGTTATGTTAAGTATGAATTTTGGATCAACTTCAAATGATCATAACACCTATTAAAGGATGAGTTAGGTGGGATAAAAAAAATACCAAATCAAAGGTCTTTGAATTATCATTCCAATGCCACCAAGTTTGTTAATTTTTGAGCATGTATGAGGGAGATATGGCCAATTGAAGTTAGTCTGTCAAGATAAAAAAACTCACCCGGATTTAAGAGGGTTATTTTTGTGTTTCCCCAACCCAGTTACTAAAATTCATTTTTAGTATTAATGGTATAAACTGATTTGGGACAGTTTACATTTTTACAAATTTTGCTAATGTTTAGAGAAGAGAAAAGAGGAAAAAAATTTGAGAATGTCAAGACGTTCTTGGATATTTTTTTTCGATTTAAAGTAGTATAACTAAGGGTTGATACCTAAAAAGGAATGTGAGACTTTCATATAGTAGGGTTCCTTCACCCATGCAACATTCCTGTGTATTTCAGCGAAATTCATTCTAGAAAGTCTGATGATTCTGAATTTTTTTCTTGAAATTGACTTTTGTTCTTGAGTTCGGATGGGATTGTTGAGATAATGAGGAAATCATGTCAATTTTAGTGTTTTTTAATGATTAGATTGTTGTGAACATGTCTTGGGTATCTGAATCAATGAAGAAATTTCGAAAAAGACTCTAATATATGCAAATCAGGATTATAAATCGAGGAAGAATAAAGCTAGAACGAAAATGTGAACCAGATCCACGACGCGGAAGTGGACTATTCATTAAGTGTGAACTTTTTCTCTTTGCATCGCGTAGAATTGTGAACCCCAATGTCTTAAAAATTATTTCGCAACCAAATATTAAATGCATCTTTGTGTTGCGCACTTGCTTCAAGACAATGTTTTTTATTCTTCTCATTATAAACTATATAAAACACTCTTAATCATTACAATATCCTTCCCATCACAAATCATAACCATTAATTCATAATTTGTAATTAAAATTCAATGTAGATTTAAGAGTAAAGTCTTGAGTGTTCTTAGAGTCATTTCAAAAGTCTTTTGCAATTGTTTTTCTTTATTTAGGACTTGAGCATTGAGTTTAGTAAGTGTAAGAGTGATGTTCTTTTTCATCAAAAGATTATATGGAAATAAAGTATTCTCTAAGAGTAAATGTTTCACATTTAAATAAAAGACGAAATGCTGATTTCCAAGAGAGATTTTGAGCTAGTTTTTGAGATATAATATCAATCCATGGAATCAGTTATTACGGAATAAGTTATTGTTTTAAAAATATGAGCTGGTTAGATTTTTAGAGTAGTATGGACAACCAATTTTGGGACAAGCTTTAGTTTAGATAATGCAAAGTCTTCATAAAACGTGTAGCAAACATAGGTAGAAAAAGGGTCATTCATTATAGATGATTCCTTAATGCTTTTAGCATAGACTAGTGAATCCAATTTGTAGTTAGGTCTATACCCCTGGAAAGTTATAAGACGTCCGTAGCAGCGTGAGGCACGACGTTGGATCATCACATAGCTCATAATGATGGTTGTCGTTTAGATAAACTCCCACATAGATATTTGGTATTCCTATATACACAAATTTAATAGTATTTTAGTATACAAACTGTGTTATTGTGTTTTTACTAATACACCGGTTTGTTATCTTCATCTTTAAAAGCTTTTGTTATACTGCATCTTTATTACTACTTTATATTAAAATGAGTTGAGTTGAATTATGACGAAGTAAATTTCTTTAGCTACTTTTCAAAGTTATGTCTTGTTTTAGAATTCCCCTTGCATTCTCATAAATATAATATAATTACGCCATTAGGTATATATAATTTAATGATATAATTATAGATAACTAGGGTCAATATCAAGTGCTTCGTTGATCCAGTTGAGCATTTAAGAGTTATTTGGTGTGCCTCCTTGCTTCAGGAGGGTTCCCTTTCATAGCTTTATTATTATAGTTTATTAGGATTTCTTGGGTCTTGTCCCGACGTCCACTGTTATTAAAGGCTTCATATGCAGTAAGTTATTGTTAGTTCATTAGTGTTGATATTTAATTTTTGTTTTATTTTAATGCTTCAGTTGTCTTATTCGCCGGTTTAGTGTTTTGTTTTGTAACATTCTTGTTTATTTCATGAACTTATCTTTGTTAAGTACAGTCTTCGGTTGATTATTCATATATGTAAAGGGTTTCTTGGTCTAGCAATGGTTCTCGAATTTCAGTCCCGCGTAGGGTGTAGGCTCGGGGCGTGACACAAGGGTCTTTGAATGCAATCTTTAATATTGATGAACTTGATCTTTGCTTCTAAGAGTTTTAGATTTTACTTGAAAATCGTAGTCTTGAATTTGAGTTGTTCATGAACTTAAACAGTTGGTTGTTTGTATTCTTGAATTTGTAACTTGTAGAGAAATGTGTTTTATCTGATACACGAGCTCTCTCTAGCTTCTAATTGAATCCTAGTGTGATTTATGAGTAATTAGTACACTATTTTGAAGTTTTAGAATATGGGAGTTACAGTGAACACATACTTCCTTTCACCCCATCAGATTTAACTCACATGATATAGTGGGTTTTGATTAATTTTTCTCTTCAGTTGTAGCCCAAATCAATGGAGTAATCCAATGAAATTGAAATTTCATTAAATCCATATTTTTTAAACTTAATTATATAAGTTAAGCATATTCATTTATAATATCTACTTGGACTGCTATATATTTAATTTAATATAATTTAAATATTTTAAAAACTTATATTCAACAATTTTTAAATGATTACAATGTAATAACAAAATAATATACTAATTATATAGATATTAAATGTGTATAATCTACATTTAAATTCTTGCATGAATCTCATATTTGGTGCTGAATTGCAAATGGGAAGGTTTTTCAAGATCTTTAGTTCTAAACTAAAATGGAGATTGTGAACTATATTAATCCCTTTTTCGAAATGGTTTGAACTAATCAATTAAAAATGCCTTGGGTAATGTTTCCAAGTAAAAACTATCATATTCAAAATTTGTTTGTCGATATGATGTTTTGAGTTGATTGGCCCATTTTTCAATCTTATGAATTGGGAGTTGTTATTTCGAGAGTCTTATTGTGATTACTTTATTGAAATTATATAGTGGGGTATTCGATAGCATTCAAAAGGGGATGCGTCAAGTCTTGGTTAGATTAGTTGGTTCCACTAAGTCTAGTGGTCTCCTAAGCTACGTAATCTAGTAGAATTCGTGAATTTCCTTCATTGTGTGTGTTGGAGAATAAAGAGGTTGAGGTGAAGGGTTTATTTTTTTACTGGGTTAATCTTTATGAATAAAAAAGGATGTTAATACAATGTATTGATAATAAATGCTTTGTGAATTGGCTCGTTGTGGATCCTATTCTATTGATTGATGAAATGCCTTGATGACATGAATATGGACTTGAATTGGTTGAATTGTTGTGTCTTCCTTATGGTGTCAAATTTCTAATGTGCATTGATTGTTGTACATTGTGATTAGACATATGATATAAACATGAAGGTTAATTGTTCTAGCTAGTGAATTGATATAAAGTCGAAGGGAAATTATTCTGACGAGTGAAAGATATAAAGTCGAAGAAAATGGGTTCCAACTAGTGAATGATGTAAACCGAAGGAAAATGGTTATGTCTACTGAAATGATATAAAATTGAAGAAATATGGCTCCGAACTCACTAAATACATAGTAATAGGGTTCAAGATGAAAAATCGACATGAATAATAAACTCAATAGTTTCATTACACAATATACAACAATTCGATAACTAGGAATAGAAATTAAAGAATAAGGAACTCAGAGTTCAACATCAAGTCATCCAAAAAATACTAGATTTACTCTTTCGCTTTTTCTCAAACTAATACTCTCTTTCATTTGAAAAAATGAACATTTATTAATCATATAATTCCCATAGATTAAATAAAAAATTGGAGTTCTTGTGGAATATAAACATGCAAAAAACTCAAATATCTCAATGTATAATAATATAAATAACAACTCATGATAAAGGAATTAAAAATCAGAATCAATAACATAACTAATATTAAAAATTCTATAACTGAGGTATAACCCCAGATTAAACTTTTAGTGACCGAGTTGAGATGTAGGGCACTAGAACGAACACAATCCATCAATGTTAATAGCCTTATATGCTTGATTTTTAAACCCACAAACTTAAAATTTTGTGGAGGATTGATTTTATCTTGAGGTTGAGAGAAAACATTAGATTTTTTGAGGGAACCTTTGATCTTTGAATCTCGGTGCTTCATTCTGATAAATTTATCTCTTTTATCAAGTTCTTAGAGTGGAAGAACATGAGAAAATTTTCATGCCTCAAGTCTACGACATGGACGTTGCCAACACTCGAAAAGTATGTTTTGTCTCTATGAAAACCCTTAGGCTTGCTGACTACTTAGCAGAAGACTTAACTCAAGAAATGTTGAGCTTTGAATGCAGAATTTAATTCATTTATCTCAAATAAAATCAACTAAAATGTCTTAAAGTACTTAATTTCTAGATGTCATAGTTTGCAAAACATGTAAAAATAAAAGGGGAATACTGGAGACTCCTCAATTGTAACTATCTATGTAGCCTCTATTGTTAAACATGGATGTCGGGACAAGAACCATGACACCCCGAAATGAATAAAATTAAAGGAACAAGGGGAGTCACAAAAAACGTATGGAGGCCCACGAAAAGCTAACTGGAGTGTCAAATGGTGTCGACGGGGCACTTATTAATGATGCTGAAAACCCAAATATGCATCATAGAAAGATGCAGATCAAATGATATCAGCACATTGAATGTACTCATCATTTATATATATATATATATATATATATATATATATATATATATATATATATATATATATATATATATATATATATATATATATATATATAGAACCCTACTCCTATTGATGTGGTTCCACCACAAATAAGGATTCCTCTTTAAATTTATCTATTACAAAAACTAACCTTCCCCTTTCATGAAAAGTTGCGAATTTTATGATAAATTTGACCCTTATGAAAATTTGCGACTTTTAGAAAGAGGTGAGACTTTAATGAATACTTGCAAATTTTATGAAAAGTTGTGACTTTTACGTAAGGTTGTGACCTTTCCGAAAGGTTATAACTTTTCCAAAGTGTTTTGACCTACACTTTGTTTATTATATATAGAGGGATTTTATGTCACTATTATTTTTTAGTTTTTTTACGTTATAGGGTAGTCGAATTCAAATATGTTAAGTGAATTTCTTCTGATGTTTTTTACATTCCTTGAAGACCTCATCCTCCTACTTAAAGGAGATTAATCTTTATCATAAATCATAGTAATTAATGTATCTATTGCATTTTCTTTTTTCTATTTTTGTGTATTTTTTTTATTCATTTAAAAATTTAAATGAGGATGATTAAAAATTTATTGTCTATTTGTCTCTTTATATGGTTTTTTTCTTATACTTTTCGTAAAATTTTCTTGTGGGTTGTGCTATATTTGATGCACAGAACAATAGATATGTGATAACTAATATGCAACCAGTGTTGATGTTTGGTAAAAGAACCAACAGATTGCTCTCTTCTTTGTTATAGTTAGTATATTATTTTTATTGCTCATTCTTAGGTACAAACATTTTATATGCCCTTGCACCCTTCCTAGAATATTAGTATAGAGACATCTAGTTCCTTCTTTTATCGCAAGTCAACCAATTTATCGTATTTCTTCGTCTCTTCTTTTTAGGGATAATAAGTGATCAAGTTTTCTTGAAACTAACAAATGTCCAAATAATACTAAAAAATTCTTTTTATCGGTAATGAATATGCCAGTAACGAAGAGTGCTAGAGACTTTACCTATACATTTATTAATTGTCATTAGATTCAATGTTACTATGAACTTTTTCATGGACATTTATAATTGTCGCTAAAGATCATTTTCGTTGTAGTGATAACTCTTTCTTTTGATAATGTCTTTTTGGTTTTTTAATAAAGAAGTAATAATTCTTTATTTTGGCTTCTTTCAATTAAATTTGTGAGCCATAAATATTGATACAGAATGCTAAACTATCTTTCTAAAAAATATGTGAAGCAACATTCATTTTTCTTCATGATTGTTAGGAAAGTAAGTATTGCCTTTATTAATTATTTTTGGATATTATGAGTTCAAGTACTCAGAAAATTATGCTTTTAGATTTCATTATGTTACATGTAAAAATTTTCTTTTAGAATATCTAGTTAACAATAATGTCGCCTACTGCTTGATTGATAATTGCATTAATTCTTTGTAACCGCATATTATAACCATAACAATAACTATGATTCAATTCCAAATAAGGTGGGCTAGTGATGTGAAACGTAAGCAATAGTATTGAATATCTCCATGACTCATAAATTTTTATATAAAAAATCTAAAATAAAAAATATATATGACTTTTAATATTTTTGGATTGCCATATGACAATTTGATTTTGACAATGTAGTGTATATATCAAAAATTCTAATATTATCGAATGATAAATGTGAGACTAATAACATTGTTCAAACTCGTCCGAAGTACGGGTAATTTACCTAGTTTGTCTTAAAGCTTAAATTGATAAGTACTGAATAATACTCATTTCAACTAAACTAGAACCTCTTCAGAGGTGAGGCTATACTTCACAACATCACTCTCTAAAGGTATTATCGAAGACAAATAACCCACACAGTCCAAAGGTATTACCGAAGTTTGATAACCCATAAAGTCTTTCAATACGGGAATATGAAAAAGTTGGTGAACCACGGCTAATCTTGTTGGTATCTATTACTCATGAGCAACATCAGCAACCCTTTTCATGATTCTATAAGGACTTACATACTTGGGAATGGGATTCCTTTTCTTACAAAATCTCATTAACTCTATTCATGGTAACAATTTTAGAAAAAAATTCATCCATTTCAAAGTCTAAGTCCCTTTTTTTTATATGTGCATAACACTTCTGATGACCTTTAGTTGGGTTTAGTCTATCTTTGATAAGATGAACTTCCTCCATTGCCTCATGATCCAAATTTGACCTTAATAAAGTTGCTTCTCCTACTTTCCTTGAATACATAAAGGACTTGTATATACGTGCATACAATGCCTCATAATTGCCCATAAGAGGTAGGTGATCATCACAAAAGATCTTGAAATCTAAAAGGAATTCTCTCGACATTTCCTCTAAGGTCTGTATAGTGCATTATGCCTTATCATCCATCAGCTATTAAAAAGTTTGTACTGAGATTTACTTGATTATCAAGACTTTTTTGAAATGATTACCATAAAAGAGAGGTAAATGGAGGTCCCCTATATGAGATGATAGAAAAGGGAACCCCACGCAACCTTATTATTTCACTTATTTAAAGTCTTGTAAAATCCTCAGCAGAATCTATAGTCTTGAAATCCAAGAAATGAGTTTACTTAATGACTTTGTCCACTATCACACAAATAATGTCATATTTATCACGACCAGATTCTAGACCCTAGACGAGACCGGCATCGTTGACCTCTCAGAGGTCGCAGACAAGTCTACTTAGGTTAATTTTAGCAAAAAATTTGAAATTTTTATTTACTTATTTCTTATGAAACATATTCAATACTGCAAAAAACGTAAACTTTCAAAAATGGGTACCAATACAATGCCTGAAATAATATGGAAAATAAAAGTTAGTGGAATATACTCATCTAACTCAAACTTATATCTAAGGTAGAATATAATGAACAAGAGTCCTCGAAAGCATGAGGTCCTACAAAGTCCGGATGAATGCTCCATGTCCGGATAGCTTCAGTGTCAATCTATAAGCACTAACGTCCGCTTGTGCCTGCACCTAAAAATGTAGAATTGTACGAGATTAGTACACAGTTATACTAAGCATGGATATATGCAAGCAAACATCAAGGATATGCATAATTAAGAAGAGCTCTTTCCTAACGATATGGATCATGAAAAGTCAAGTCAGTAGAACTACAAAATTCAGATCAGGAAAGTTATGCAATGAAAGTAACATGCATCATCATACTTATAATTTTGCAAACAACACATAACATGTTGCACATGTCATATCACATAGCTCATATCATTCTTTCATATGTCATGTGACCTTGGAATGAGGGCTCAACACATGGGACCTCAAATAGGGAGCCTTTTATAGAAAACACAGAGTTTGTTTCATTCATTCATGCGTAATTCATTTTTTATTCTTTCATATACTAATGCAACCACATGTCATACCTAGGATGTAGTTTAAGACTCTCATCGGGTTCAATATGCAATGACTAAGAATAACCTAGTGTCATTACATAAGTCTAGCTCACCTGATTAACCTATTCTAACACGTTTGGTATCATTCATTTCATTATTTGCATTAGTTGAGGCTGACCTCTTTATTTCTTTGGAAACTTTAATGTTAATCGACATAGATCATGTGAGCATCATGAAATCAAGTGTCCTCCTCACAACGAAAAGAGATGGAATCACCGGCCAGAGTGATCCGAACATGCTAGGGTATATAGGGAGTCGAACCCTGGTAAATCCCTATATAGGCAATAGTGATTCAAAGACTAGAAGATATAAGGATACCCAAACCTGGCATGCCGTACAGTCTCATCTCATGAATTTTACGTGAACCTCTGCCCTTCTCGAATGAAGTCATCACTACTCATAGCTAGCCTATCAGTGCTTAGTATAAAGTTTCATTACATTCAACAGATACATCATGGAAATTGGCTTCTAGCATGAGGACATCATATCTCATTAGACGATTTCTCATATCATCATTAGTATTAAGTATGCATTCACTTCAATACTTTTATTAGAGTGTTCATAGAGACGACTCTAATCTTTTACATTAGCCTCTTATCGTGTTGTCACACTAAACGTATAGTGACCAGATCTTGTCCGAAAGGCGATTTGGGGGTATGTTCATCTCTCACCCTAAGTTTGTGTTATCCTGACCGTAATTCAATTTTAGAAAAGTAGCTTGCCCCTAGGAGTTTATCCAAAAAGTCGTTAATCCAAGGGAGAGGTTACTTATTCTGAATGTTCACATTGTGAAGTTGCCAGTAATTCATTGCACATCTTAAGGGACCCATCTTTCTTTTTCAAAAATAAAATCATGGCACCCCATCGGGAAATACTATGTTGAATGAAGCCTTTGTCAAGTAAATCCTTGATTTGAGCCTTTAACTATTTCAATTCGGTCGTAGCCATCCAATAAGAGGGAATTGAAATGGTATTTGTATCTGGTAGCAAGTCAATACTAAAATTAATATCTCATTTGGGAGATATTTCAGGAATATCATTAGGAAAGACCTCCAAAAATTCCCTCAAAACGAGGACTAACTCAATAGGAGGAACTTCTTAGTCTAATCTTTGACTCTTACAATATGGTTTAAACACCTTTAAGAAATCATCTTACAAGCCTTTACACAAGAAATGATATGACCTCTATGAATAGAATTTCTCCCCTTCCACTCTAAGACGGGTTCATTAGGAAAGTTAAACTTGACAACTCTTGTCATACAATAAATGTAAGCAAAAAAAACATGCAACCTGTCCATTCCAAAAATTACATCGAAATCTACCATATCAAGTTTTACCAATTGAACATGGGGAACTCTATTGGGCAACATTATAGGACAATTTCTATATACTCTTTTTTCAACCACTGAATCACCTACAGGGGTATTCACCAATAAAGGTTCTTTTAAGATATCAAACAAAATGCCAAACTTGCTAGCTACCAAACGGGTAAAAAATGATAAGGTAGAACCTAGTTAAAGTAAAGTATATACATTTAAAGAGAAGACTTTTAACGAACGTTTACCACATCGGGAGAATTCTCTTGTTCACCCCTAGAATGGAGATCATAAAAATGATTCTTTCTTGGAGCATCAACATAGGAATTGCCCACTCCTCTTCTCTTGCCCCTTCACATTAGGGAAATCTTTAAACTTGTGACCACTTTTACAACATTCGAAGCAATTATGCATTCCAACTAGGCATTCACCCATGTGTTTCTTGCCACACTTCCCACATGTTGGCTTCTTGCTTTGTGAAATTGTACTTCTTCCATTTTAAGACTAAGGGTTAGACACCCTATAATCACGAGCTTTGGGAAATTTGTTAAGCATCTCATAAACAAGTGTGGTGCGCTTCACAATAAAGAATAAGAATATACATATACATGGTTTAGTAAGATGTCCATCCTAAATATATTCAATCTCATGCTCTGATATCAAGTTTGTCATATTCGGGGTGAACCCCCTCGATGTAGCATGTATCGTCATCCGCAGAGAAAATGTCGACTATCCTCTTAGCATTCGTTATAACATATCACATGTTAAATTATGCAAAATTTAAAAATTTTAATCCTCATCTACAAGTAAGTTTACTTATACCTCTCGATTACACATAATATAATCATAGGGAGCTTTCATAGACTCATGACATAGTAAGTACTACATAGACTTATACTTTTATTTCACATACATGGTATAGAAATATATATTCTCATAAGATGTCTAGGCTAAGTCTCATATTAAACAATCTAGATCTAGTGAAACATTGGGATAAGCCCATACTTCATTACAATAAAAGACACATATAGGCTTATATACAACAATAGTCTTCAAATGAAAGAGAATGAACAAAATAGTTTTTAACATTAAACAACATCAAATAGGTAGATAGTGGCATTGTCCTCAGAAAGTGAGGACCTACCGAACCTAGAGAATGAGAATCCAAGTCTTTTTAATGGACCTCTAAAAGCTCAATGTATAGAACCTACATAATTGTATAAAACATAGAAATATAGGTTAGTAACCACTTGTACTAAGTCTGGAAACATGTATATAAAACATTTGAATGAATTCATCTGAGAGGATATTTACTTTAGAAAAAATTCTAAGTCATTTAAAAGTCTTTAATGACATTCAAGAATCCATATAATAAATAATTACATATACATTAGGACAAGATCATATATCACAAGACCAACATCATCAAGTATAATCAATTCAACATGTTTTGTATCATTCTTGAGTACATAACCAAACATTCCAGCAACATGTTAAAACAACAAACCTTGTATACAATTCCTAACGTGACACTACATGTAAATCCTTTACTCATAACCTATGTCTACATGTTAACTGATAAAGCAAAGACCCATAAACATACTCAACCAAGTAAACTAAACAATGGATCACAAGCAATATCTATCTTTACATAATCTAGCATCAAGAGAAGTCATCATCATATTTAATAATATAGATCATTAGCATGTTCATAAGTGAAACTTACATAATATAGGATCTTTAACATGTAATGTCAACATATGCATATACATTTACTTCATACAACATAAGAACAACCTTCTAGGACTTCCTTCAAGGCAAACTAGTGCAATGTATAGGTAGAGTCCCATACTCATACCTAGACTAAGTTAAACCTCTTAAGTCATCCTAGTTACTGTTCACTTCATTAGTTCATTTTACTTTGGGGAAGACTTTCCTTAACTGACATAGACAACAAGCGGTAAGTGTGCAATCTGGGGTCATGAAACCCTATACTGAAAGATGGTGGACTACTTGACAAGGTTGTACCAAAACATGAACATAGCATTTAAAGTGGATCCACTAGCTAGTATTCCTATAGGGGAAACATAGTTCAAGAACTAGGAGATATGCAGGGGTCCGTCATTATGCACATTGCATTATAGTCTACAATCTCATGAGTATAATAGTGAACCTACCTTTGCAATTTGGGAATGGACACTCATTACTTCTAGGTAACTTGTTGCTAAGCTTGATTCCCTTTTTGAAATATCTTTAAGACTTGATTATTGATCATAGCTTAGTTTAGGACATAAAATACTAACCCCTTTTATATCATAGTCATTAGCAATTGAAATTTTATGCGAACATCATTTTATTACAACCCTCAGATGTGAGATAACCTCATCATGATATTCATGTCATAATAAGTCACATAGACAAATCATTACCACACTAATATGATTACCTAAGAATAATATCACAATCACGTACTCCTGACATTCAAATTTGATCTTTATACCAACACTTATGTAATCTAATCATAAGGCATGCTTCAATTGAACTTCATCACCAAGTAAAAGCCATCACAATTGAAGTAAAGGTTCAAGATCACAAAGTCTTACCAAATCTTCCTTCAAATTCCATCATCATTGATATTAACCTTACCTAATCCAATTTAATCAACCAATAGTTGTGATAACATCATTCTATTGTAATTAAAACATTAACTAAGTCAATTGTATCAATCCTAATCAATTCAAAATGAATTAGTCACCTAAGATTAGTGAATATGGGTCAATTCATGATCTATTCAACATACTAGATTATATCATAAACAATAGCATAATTTAACAATAATACATCATAATGTAAAATTCGTATTAGAAAGAAACCCATATGAAATAATGTTTTTGAAAACCAATTTTGAAAAAATCCTTTGGGGAAAGGAATCCCAAAGGTTAAAGGTTACCATACCATGATAATGTTTGAATATTGATAAATAAAAGTTATCTTCTTGAAGCCAAAGAACCCTTAGAACTTGACCTTCAATGGATTCTTCTTTGGGAGAGAGAGGAGGTAGAGTAATTTGGATTTATAGATTATGAAGTGTTAATTTGAGTTTAGGCTTAGGGTAGGTTAAATAATCACTCAACTAACTTAATTGACCACCCCTCAACCCTTAATTAAGCATCGAATAAATAAATAATTAAATGAAGTCACTTATGTCTTGACAAAAAAACTAAAAGCCTGACTTATGAGACCTCGACCTACAATAGGTTAATCAATGGCCTTGCCACCCACAGTCCTGCACAACCGTCGTTTGTATCAGAGACTATACATTTTGTCCATTTTAATAAAATTTCTATGTGTTGATCAAAGGTTTCATCTAAGCCCCGTCACCCAGGCGACACCCAGTCGTTTGGCAAGCTTAGGTGTGGCTACCTACACTACCTCAGTTGGAAAGTTTGGCTCAAATGCAAGGGTCCTCTCCAAAGACCTTAAGGCTGGTCTTACCCGTACGTGTAAACCCTAATCACCCTCTAACATTAATTTTACACCTTTCTACAAATTTTAATCAATTTCCAACTCCTAAAACCCCATGAAATAGGCTAAGGAACACTAGCACCTCTTTCAAATTCATTTCAAGGTTATGCCATGTTTAGTTTTCTCCTTGCTTGCTCGTTTATTCAATGTACTGATATCATTTGTCCGGATTGATTTAAAGATTGAGATACATGTAATCAGGATCAACATCCAACACCTCCTTTATCCAATTAAGCACTAAACATCAGCTAGTACACCTCTTTTATATTTGTAGGATCCCTTTAGTTATCTTTTTTTTAATTTATTTTTGTTAGTTTAGTTATTAGGAAGATCGGGGGTTGTTTGTTTACATCCCTCTTACTATCCAGAGGCTTCAGAAAGTTTTTTAGTATGCTATTTTAGTTTTTTTATGTTGAGACTTGAGTTTCCTTTTTTGGTAGTTGAATGTTTCTTTTAAGATGTTCTATGTTTATTGAATTAGATTATCTTCTGTGATTGTTTGATGTTTTTTAAGTTTTCTACTAAGTGATAAGACAGGCCAAGTGTTCGCTTGGGGCAATAATGGTTCTCGAGTGTCAGTCCTGCCTAGGGTGTAGACTCGGGGCATGACATGTCTATTACCTTGCGATGATCAATGTTTTATGGTCAACTCTGAGATACTAGAAGCTTAGCTTGGATGCTGCTTACCTTATCTGGATCATCTTTCAAAAAATAAACCTCCAAAGGTATGCTTGGATGCTGCTTACCCTATGAGTGATTTACAACCCTACCATAAAGTTCCTAGAAATGTGCCATGTTAACGCTGCATAGGTAACTGTTATTATAGGAGAATTCAAACTATGGTTGGAACCTATCTTTGTGACGTCCAAAATCAATCACACATGCCGTCAACATGACCTTTAATACTTGAATAGTTCTCTCTAATAATTCGTATGTTTGTGGATGGAAGACAGTTATAAAAGTGAGTTTAGTGGGCAACTTTATATCGAATTTTTCCAAAAACTTGTATGTGAACTACGTGCCATGGTTCGAGATGATAGAAAGAGGCAACTCATACAGTTTCACTATCTCTTTCACAGAAACCTTAGCCAACTGCTGAGAATTATACTCTACTATGACCAGAATGAAGTTGTCTAAATTAGTCAACATGTCAACTACCATCCAAATAGAGTAGAAATTTCCCAAGGTCTTGGGATGAACAACCACTAAACCTTATCTATCATTTTCCACTTCTTTTTCGGAATTAGAATTTGATGAAGAAACCTCTAAGCCTTTGGTGAGCATACTTAACTTGCTGGAAGTTTTGACACTTAGCAAGAAACTCAACTATGTCTTTCTTCTTTCCAAGCCACAAATAATACCATTTCAAATCTCAGTACATCTCGATCACACCCAAATGAATCGAATACCGTGAACCATGGGATTATGTAAACATATTCTAAATAAATTCATCCCCCTGGGGAACACATATTCTTCACTTTGAGCTTTTTCAAACTATCTTCCTCACACTTCATGGACTTGATTTCCTCAATGAATATGGACCTAATATAAATGCTAGATAACACCCAACATTCTATGAAATGACCAACTGCACAAACATAGACTCCAAGTTCTGAATCTCTTTTGACAAGGGTTGCTTGGCTACACCCAAATAAGTTATATTACCCATACTTACAATTTTCTAGATTAGTGTGTCTGCGACAACCTTAGCCTCATCCGAATGATACAGGATGGTAACATCATAATCCTTGACTAACTCTATTGTCTTTCTCTGCCTTATCTTCAGGTTCATTTGAGTTAATGTGTGTTGTAAACTACGATGATTACTAAACAGCTCACACATAACACCATAAAGGTAATGTCTCCATATCTTGAGAGCAAACACTACCACTCCCTACTACAAGTCATGTGTCGGATGATTATTTCTCATAAACATTCAGGTTTCGCGATGCATAACATATAACATTTCTAATATGCATCAATACAGCACCAAAGACTGAATGTGAAGAATAACAATAAACATTGAAATCATTACTTTTCACCGGCAATTTTAGAATAGCTTTTATGGTAAGAAAAATCTTGATTTTCTAGAATCTCTCTTCAAATAGTGTTAGTCCACTTGAAAGGCACCTTCATATTATTCAGCCTCGTGAAAAGTGTGGCGATAAAAGAAAACTTCTTCATATTTCAATGATAGTAGCTGGTGAGCCTCATGATAGTCCTAAATTTAGATATAGAGCTATGCAAAATAAGTCAGCCAACATTTGGGGATCTACCATTACCCCTTCTTTGAAACCACATGCCCCAAAAAGGAAACAAAAGTCAACCAGAACACAGACATGGAAAACTTTGTATACAACTATTGTTGTCCAAGGACACCTAAAACAATTAAAAGATGTTCGTTGTTGTCTTTCTTGATCTTTAAATAAACAAAAATATCATCAATCAAATTGGTAACAAAATAATCTAGGAATGCTTTGAACACACCATTCATCAATCTCATAAAGGTTGTTAGGGCATTAGTCTACTCAAAAAACATCACTAAGAAATCATAATGTCCATAGTTAGTTATGAATGCCATTTTAGGTATATCCTCAGACCTAAGATTTAGCTGATAGTAACAAAACCAAAGGTCAATATTAGAGAAAACTGATGCACCCTAAAACTTTTCAAAGAGATCATGTATCCAATGCAACAAATACTTTTTAATAGAGGCGACCTATTCAACTGCTGGTAGTCTATTCATATCCTCACACGACAATCCTTATTCTTAACAAAGAAAGAGAGGAGTACCCCATAAGAAGAACTACAATAAATGAAACCTTTATGAAGAAGGTGATGGAATTGATCTTTAAGATCTTTTCATTCTGGTGAAGCAATGCAATAAGGAGGAATGGAGATGGGGGCAAGTGTCAGGTTGAAAGTCAATTCAGAAATCTATATCCCTATCCGAAAGTATTCCAAGAAAATTCATAGAGAACACTTCCTTAAATTCTGACACTACAGAAATAGACTACATAGAGAAAGACTCACCATCAACATGCCAAAGGACATAAATATCAAAAAGACTCATGCCCAGATGTTCCCTAGCCCTATCAAATGATATGAATTTAGTTGGCTTAGGATTGTACACCTTTCTTACTCTAACCTTTTGCTACCCTGTATCTCTGGAGCTAGATATTTAGCATTACAATTACACACAACTTAGTTAAGGACAACCATATCATGCCTAAGATTCTATCAAATTCAGTCATATCCTAAATAACAAAGTAACCACAAGTATGAAAAGCAAAAATAAATAAAGGACAAGCACGATACACATTGGTCACTATGATAGACTCTCAAACTAGGGTAGAAATTTAGATGAAGGCATCAAGCAGATCACATAATGCATCAAATCCCAAGGAACACTTAACAGACACAAATGAATATGTAGAAGTAGGATCAAACAAAAAAAGTATCCATCCTGTAATATATAAGAATAATACTTGTGTTCACTACATCAGACACTTCAAACCTAGTTCTTGCCCAAAAAGAACCCTGTTAACTTGATGGGCAATCTCCTTGCCATACAACACTACTTTTCTACCTCCATTACAATTTCCCTTGCCTCTACGACACTGTTAATTTCCTTCACTCTCACCTTGTGGAAATCCTCTTACATTACTACCTCTACCTGTTGGTACAACTATTCTTGTCTATTATTCCACGCGATCAAACATAGGCGGATGGAGAAATTCTCTCCTTACATGCCCTACTTTGACACAATTCTAAAAACTGCGTTCAAAATATTGCATGATGCCTAATAAAGGTATGGATCCCTGACTATCCTAAAGGTAATTATACTATGGATTTCCCGAATATCCACATGTACAAGCGGGCAGGGCTGACTAAATTTGTCAAACTATAATCGTTGGTCTATTTAAACCTCTGGAGTAGTAACCATGAAATTTATATGTGCTCTTGGGCATCATATCCAAAGCGTAGGACTGCCCATCACGTCGAACTGCTTCCACTTTATTTAGAAAAGTCATTCACCTATTTGAATTTTTACATATAGGGATCATGTGAATAGAAAATACCTGGAACTTCGGGTTCAATTTTTGACGAATATACGAATCCTATCCTCCTTTGTAGTCACCTATTGGGTAGCATATTTGAACAAGGAATGTAACTTTGCCTCATGGGTAGCTAAACCGAGTCTACCCTGCTGTATAGCCCTAAAATTAGCCTTCTTAAGATTTATCAAAGTGTGGGGCCCATACTTCTTCAAGAATAGTTTTTTGAACAGTGTCCAAATTTGTGGGGCAAATACTTAAGATCATATTTTTAAATTAAGCCCTCTAAACTGCTTAGAATTGCCTTGATGTTGAAAGTTCACGAGTTTTAATCAATGTTGGTATACAATGCCTAACTTGTGATGCCTTTCATAGAAATCAATAATGAACTCATAGGCATTCTCATTCTCAGCACCGTGGAACACAGGTGACTTCAGCTCCAAGAACATAGTCAATATCTCATGCTCAACACCAATTATCACAAGACCCAATAGGGGGCAGAAGAAAGAATCAGTGCCTAATTCTCCATCCACCTTGGAAATAGTAGTAGTAACAGGTCGGTTGATCAAAGGTTGGGCATTTATAGTGTGCAAAGGACTATGGGGTCGAACAATACCTTAAAAAAGTAATAATTTGTTCATTAACACTAGATATAAGGGAGAAATGTCGGTATTCCAAGGTTGTGCATCTACCCATTCTTATGTTGCATGGGGGCTTCTTCCCTATGAATATTCTTAGGTAAGGATCCACCCCTGGTGGGTGCCACTCTTCAAAGACCTCTGCTCCTTTATCTTCCCCAGTTCCTGTCAGACCACGACCTCTGGCTTCAAACTCATCTTCTATATTATTTATGGGAGTTAGGGGCCTAAAGCAGTTGTATCCCATATTAACCATCTATAGACACAATAGTGAAGGAGATTTGATACCAATTTGGATCACCATATCGACATTGGAATCAAGTCATTACACTAAAATATTAGAAGGCAGAGAGATATCCTAAAGTCTGTAGCCTTTCGAAGAAAAATTCAGACATCTATGTACCATTTCGCAAGACTTTACTATAATCATTTTGGTAAAATTAGATTAATAGACATAAGTCTTTGATACAAACTTTCTCACAACCTAAACAACCATTAATAATACCCACACAAACCCTCTGGTGGTTTAGACACTACTACGACCGAACTAAGCAAGTAAAGTAAACTAAAGCATTTAAAGATATGAAAGAAGGTTTAAACGACTTAATAAAATAAATAGATCCATTAATTTCGAACTTCTAACACACAGAGTATTGCAAAAATATTACCTCTAGTTATTGTTCCAAAACTATATCAACTAAAATGTCTAAGAAAAGGGGGTGCTACCCGGAAAACTAAACATAAACAACCTAAACATATAGCTTGAGTTAAAAAAGAATAGACTAAACAATTAATGGATCCATGGAAGACGGATAGAAATGGCTCATTCATGAAACCACAGTGTACTGGAAGAACCACGTGGCTACTCCAGTAATGTAATACAAGAAAGTCATTACAACAAAATACACGCACTTATACATATTATATTATTGAATCATCATTTTAGGAGAAACAAACAATTTTCTAACAACCACAAGTAAATATATATGTAATAATTACAAGTGGTTATTGCATGGAACCTACACCCTTATGATTAGTGTGTCTAAATGTGGCACCCGATCAAATATACTTGCGTTGAAATGTGACACTCGGTCAAATATAAATGTCAAAATTTTACACCCAGTACAGTAAAAATAACCATAGTCACAATCACACCAAGATGAGAAGTGCACATAGTCAAAGTCAACAAATTAGCTCATGGCATGTATTTGTTCAGACATAATCATTTCATATAATTTGATTTGGGTTTCCCTATTCACATATACGCATGCATACAATAATACAATGAGTATTCATATAAAACACAACATGAAGTCAAACCATAACCTACCTCAAAACAAAGCCTAAATACGCCTAAGACACCTGAGTCATCCCTTTCCAAAGTCATTCCGCTTGTTATTGATCTATAAACAATTATTCAATGTATGAATCAATAAAGAGTCCTAACTTAACTTTATTATTATATAAATATATCAACCCAAGGTCAAACATGCGGCCTTAATATTAAACTCAGGGTTTTACCAGAATTCATCGTATGGCCAAAACGCCCCCACCCCCCCAAATTATAATTAACGAGGAATTTTAGTTTTGGGAATCAAAACATGTATTAGGAGAGTAATTAACTTATGTTTAGCGAGATAAATTGTTCAAACCTAATAAGAAATGTCATTGCATCCCCTAGCTCTCAAGAATGAAATTTTGTATAAAATAACAATTTTGGGTGTTTCATCAAGTCAATTTGCGATAGGCCCGCCAGGGATGGCCCTATCCCACCGCAGTGCCCCTACCCTGGAGACTTCAATTCCTATTCATATGCTTTGATGGAGACAGAACCTCACCACTTGAGTTCTAAGATCCCATTTTACAACATACTATCAAACGAGGATGTTCTAAAACTACCTTTTTCAGTCCAAGATTAGTTTTATAGAGATTTACTTGTCCAAATTTGATTTTATAAATTCGTAAAGACTTCCTAGCGCCTTAGATATGCACTCACATAATTAACCTAACAATTAAATCCCTCTTTCATTACCTGATTGTCGTAGACCTCACTCGAGTCACATTTCATCCAATTCGATCTGTACTGGGCTAGAAATTTGTAACTCAATAGTTATATGTTTTCTGTCCCAAGTTTCTTCCCCATTTATTTTCCATAACGTCAGGAACGGGTTGTGACACATATAAGAAAAAAACTGGCCTCTACTCATACAATCCCTCCCCACCCGTTCATGTCCAATTCTTCATCCAACAATAAGAACATTAAAGAGAATATAATAGAATAATTAGTATAAGAAAAACAAGTGTTTTAGCATAGAGAATTCCGTCAGCCTACATTAAAAAGGACAATCTAGTTTTCATAAGCAATGGTCTTGATACAACCATTGATGTTTGATAAATAATTGAACACGGACATATTAAGTATGTACATGAGCTACACATTTTTGAATTTTATTTAATTAATAGTAAATAATATTTAAAAAATTGCGATGAGAGCTTCGCAATGTTATCAAGGAAAATAAACTATATGTTATTGCAAGACTATACTTATATTCTTCATGTTTATCCCTAAAGAATATCAGCAATCGAACATCGATATGATAATAGCAAGACATGCGACCATCTAGAAGAATCACCAATTAGGATGATAAACAATTTAAATGATGCACCACATGGATGAATAAGTCTACAAATAACCGCATGTATACGTTATAAAACGTAGGGGGGCTCAACCACAACTTTTAATTGGGGATATTCTCATTATTAACTTGTGTGGATAACAAATAAGAAAATTCACTATTTAAAAAAATCTTCATGTTAAGAATGTGCAATTGATTTTCTTATAATCCATCTCATCATTATAAATTTAGGATGTCATATACATTAATTTCAAACTACAAAAGTATTGGAATTAGTAAATATTTTATTCAATATAAAATGTGTTTCAATTGCACTAATATTTGTGCAACACAAACTAGGAGCGAAAGAAGGGAACTTGTATGTAACACATGTTTTTTTATAGACATTATTTGTCACATAAAAATATCAAGATTCATTTCATCCATTGTCTTGATAATATTATCATTTTATGATTATCATTAAAAATCAATTAGTTTCTCCGAAATATAGAAGGAAATATAATAGTATCTATGATGACTTTATCTCTTCTAAGAAAAACATAAAATGGTTTTCTGAGGCCCTCTATCGTATTAATATTATCAAAAAATATGCGACGCTGATAATGTTTTAATAAAGAAGAAGAGAAAGAAAAGGAGGAAAAAGGTCAATCAACATTTAAACAAATTCTATTATTTTTTATGTTTCTATTATGAACAATACTAATAGGACAAAAGTAGTTTTATATGTTTTTCGAAACAAAATTGTTAGTCTTCAAATTGGTAAAATCCAAATTTATATATAATGCACATTACAATACAAAGTCTGACTTCAATAGTTCTCATAAATAACCTAAGAAAGATAACTTTTAAAAATATACACTAGTTTTGTTGTTTATTATTAGTTGTAGTTATATTATTCATATGAAATATTTAAAACAATTGTGATACATATAATATCTTTTAACATTTTAAAAGAACATTTTTTTTGTTATAAAAAACAAATTTACATTAAATTTTTGTTTAGTTATTCATCTAAATATTTTCATATATGTATTAAAAACAAACAACTTATAACTGGAGGAACATTCTCAAAACGAACCTGAAAAAGTATGAGCATTTGCTTTTTCCAATTTGTGGTGCAACACAAGATCGAGGAACTTCGATTATTATGTCTATACGATTAACTTTGCGATGCTTATCAAATTTCTAGAAGAAAAAATCAAATAAAAATTTATTACCAAATAGATAAAAAACATTATGTACATATCTTTATTGAAAAAAACTGAATACCTTATAATAATTATGTTACACAATAGAGATTATTTTTCAAATCTTACCATTGAGGCACCACCTTGTGGTGCAACAAAAAATATGGGAATAGCCAATATTACATTTCTACAATAAACTTTATGGTGCCTATTCATTTTATAGTAGTAAACACGAAATTAATTAAAGTTTTAGTAAAATATCAAAGATAAAGAAATAGTTGTCTTCAATATGTCTTTTGAATTCAATAACAAGTGAAATGATTTTCTTGAGAAACTCAAACTTCTTAGAAACTTTCTAGCATCTTCAGATAAAAGAAATTTGGACTTTCTATTCTAGTAAAGAAATTAGAGTTTCAATAGTCACACAAATTAACTAATAAATTTACCATGTTTATTTTGTAGGTATTTAGGCATGTGATTTCCTTTTTTAATTTTAAATCATTAGATGAAAATAAGAATTTGGATATGTTATTTCATCTCCTAATTTTAAAATGTGAGATTAAACCTCAAATTCTCCAAAATTTTTTGATTTGAAAATTTGATATCATGATTTCATATTTTTCAAATACAATTAAAAACCCACAAATTTCTATTTCACATATTATAAATAATGATATAACTACACAATGTTTTACGAGAATACGAAAGGACTAGTGAAATATTTAAAAATGTGAACATGATGATATAGTTAGTAATTATATTGACCATGGTCAATTTCATTAAAGATTACTTGAACAAAATTAGAGTTTACTACAACTCATTTTTAATGTTAACTTTTAATTGAGCAAAATTAAAATTTGAACGATAAATATTATATATTTTTAGAACAAATATTTTATAGTGCTTTGTTCTTTTATGTTTTGTCCTGAGTTTTTACTTATTCGGTATGATTGTAAAAATAAGAAATTGGGATACTTTTTAGAGATTTCATAACCTATTGGTTTTTTATTTTTGTCATCCAAAAATACAATTTAAAAATTCAAAATGCATGTATAGACGAAGCTTGGACTTGATTTCATATCATCATTTCTTCTCACATGGTTGTTAATTAATCTAGTATTTATTGTATGGGTATAAAAGGTTCGAAAGACTTGTATATCTAGTGAATTTAGTAAAGGATATATGTTTTATTCCTTCATAACCACACAGGTTTTGTACCAACGTAATACCATTGTATCTTTCTATGTAATGTATGGTTTGAATTCGTAAAAAATAATTATATTTTTAATACTTGAAAACAAATTCACTCTCAAAAGTAAAAACTTTCTTCATGCATCATAGACATCAATTCTATAATAATTATTCATTGTGTTATGATTTTTTTCATGGTATATTTTAGAATACTCATAATCCCTTCCGATTTAGAAAACCTTTTGTCCAAATACATTAGGAAAAGAATATATTGTCCTTCTATGATTTGGAGAACCTTTCCCTTATAGGTTTGGGACAACTAAAACTTATATATAGATATAGAGTTGGGGATTATAAATCATGGTATAGGATAAAATGTAGTCCTAAAGTCATTGAAAAAATTGTAAGAAAACATTTCCTCTTTTCTTTCATAATGAAAAACCCTTTTGCTCTCTTCTTGGCGGATTAGGCCTAATTGAACCTCGTTAAATCCATGTTACTTTTTCTTCTAAGTTATGTTTCTTTGTGATTGTGTTCTAGTAAGTCCACAATATTCTCAGAAAAATATATAATGTTATATGGATTTAAATTATCTTGAAAAACATATCGTTGTTGACATTAATGTAGGACTTCACTATGAATTGCTACAATTGGAGAATAAAATTTAGGATTATTAAATATCCATTAAAAGTATTATTTAAAATAATACTAATCATATACTTGATGACTTCTTACCTTGGACCTTATTTTAATGCAAATAGTGTCCTAAATTGTTTATTTTATATCAATATGTTTATAAAAAAAATTCCTAATTTTCAGGTGCTTGTGGATTTAGTCGGAACATGAACACTTAGGTGCAAAACGAAAGAAAACGGGAGAAAATGAGTTGAAGATGCAGAGGTACGCATCACAAAGCACAGTTGGCAATCTGCCGAATAGACAAGTTTTGCCTTATGTTACGGCAAGTGAGCATGAAGAAAGAGGATCTAAAGGCGACTAAAAGGAGCTATCAGCGAATTCCGCGAAGCAGAAGATTACCTCCAATTGAAGCAGAACACATACAAAAGGAAGGCATCATGCAAGCGGCGACGAACTGAAGAGGGTGATTCACCGAATCATTTGGCGAATCACGACTAACTGCGCTGAAAAGAATCGCGAGCACAATTTTGAAATCTATAAATACTGAAGTCTTTTATTATTAACATAAAGAAAATCAGAGAGTTAAATAATTTTACACTTGATATTTTATTTTAGAGACTTTCTTCTTTAGTTTTCTCTCTGGTTGAAAGAGGGTTTTCAGGAAGCTTGAAGAAAGAAGTTCTTCTACCAATTTTGAAAGTAGGTCCTCTCCATTTACCTTTATTTGATATTTTTAATGTTTAATCTCTTATACCAACTTGATTTGTTTATAATTTTATGTTTATTTGTTTATTTCTTGATGTGTGGCTAAAAAACACCATTCTTGGTCATTTTAGTATAGTTGATTATCTCTTGATGTGTGGAAAAAAACACCATTCTAGGGTGTTATTTAGCAATAATGGGTTGATTAATTTGTTAGGTCGTGCTTGCTTGTAGCCTATATTGCATTTTGATCGTGATTTATCCTACTGGTTATGGTATAAACTAAAGAATTTGTAGTTCCAACTACAAAATCATCCATGTGTTTTCAACTTGCTTGAGAGAAAGGTCGCGAACCTAAGACCACTAGACTGGTCTCCAAAGTAGTGGGTCGACATTAAGTTCACTCGAGAGGGTGAGCCCTAGTTCCATATCAAAGAAATACCGTTGAAAGAGTGAGTATAGATAAGGCGTAGGTTGGATAATTTAGACGATTGGGTGTCAGAGAGGAACCCATTTGATATTGGGTAATTTGCAATAGAGGGAACTCGCTTTCATCAAAAGCTTAGCCCAACCACCATTTCCTTGCGACATTAGCTACTGAAAGCATGTACCCACAAATTTTATCTTCATATATAGCGATCACACACCATGAACTCTCTCCCGTACTTCATTTTACTTTTTATTTTTTCTATTATACTTCTTGTGACAAATCCCTTTTTCAATATTTGACACTTTGGTGTCTCAAATAACATATTTTTTTTAATATTCCAAAATGTCTTAAACTATCACTATTTAAAACGAATTTCTAAGTAGCTGCTACTTTCACTACTACTCCCTTGGGACGTTACCCCAACCCTTGGATGGGTTACTATACTAGCATTGATTCGTACAAACTTAGTTTTTAGGGTAGTGTCATTGATCATGATCTAAGATAAATAAAACTAAATTATCAAACAATCAAAATGGTCCCGCTTGTAAGGAGTGGTGTCACGTGAGAATGTAGTTACTTGTAGTTTTAAATTCTTTGAAATGTAACTTTTACTAAATATTTATTAGGTTTGTGGTTCATTGTTTTTTTGACTTTTATTAACACAAAGTAACCACAATGTAAAACCTCTATAAACTTTACACAAACCATCCCCACTTGAATCTCTCACACCTAAAGGACAAACCTCTAGACCATTAAGCAAGTAAGGGATGAGACTCTTGGGCACATCTGGTTTAAATTTCAAAAGTATTAGCACCATTCCCATCTAAATGGATAACGAACAAGGCTTTACTAAAATTCTTCTACAGAGGTATTACTACCAAAAATAGAAGTCTAGATCTTATACTCCTTCACCCCAACAAAGTGGTAACCCAAAACCTTGATAATATTGCTAGAACCGATAAATAAAATCTAGAAACGCACGAGTGGGACTCACTAGTATCCCAAGTAGACATTATATCAAAGTAAGTCAAGGATCTACAAGCACAAGAACAAATACAATATGAGCTTACATATAACATATAAATGTAGTATGAGAAAAAACTATAAAAAATTTATTACTATTCAGCATCAAGACGATCAGATCAATGAGTTGATATCATGTCGTCATCCACCATTTGAGGAAGGCTCCCGTAACTAAACCATTGGTTAACCCGTGGATGAAAAATAACTGTTGAATATCGTCATGCCACAACGTTAACAAAGTCATTGTGTGGGAGGCAATCCAAAGCCCTTTAAGAATTTTTAATATCTTATTTAAAATATGGATGATTTGATTTTGTAGATTCATGAGTGGAGGGCTTCTAAAGGGAACGAATTGAGGCATAAAATTTATGTTTGTGAAGTGCCAACTTGGTTGTAGGTTGCGGTAATGTCCATTTTTTAGCTTTTGCAATAAGATGGAGGTTTTGTACGACTTAGCGAAGAAAAGAATCACTTTGTTTAGCCCAAGCAGTTGAGAAGAAAGTAAACTAACGTTACCAACTGGGTGTGATGTAGAAATGTTTTATTAAATTAATGCCTTCAATCATCTACCTTTTTTTTACATTAACCCCATTCTAGATATTAAAAAAATTAGATCAGCAGAAAAGGTTAGTTCTTCATGACCCTCCTTCAATTGTGATATTTTCTTTCTGGAGATTTGTTTTCCCAGTAAAGTGTGCTAAACATTCCTGATATGGGAATGAGTGAAATATGAATACCCTAGGTGATATTTGTCTGAACCCAACTAGAACTTGAACGGAGAATTCTGTAAAGTATACTTTGAAGTGTAGTGATGTCAATTTTTGGAAGCTTGAATGACAAATATGGCATCAAGTAATCCGGTGAGCCAGATTTGGCCCGCTGGACACTCTGCGGTCGTTCAAACTGACTAAGTCATAAATCACCCCACTCTGCATCTAGAATGTGTGTAGTAGTCGGCATACAAAGTTTGAGTCATTGAATATTAGATATAGTTTGCAAAACTAATTTGGTTTACACATCAACACAACCTAGATGAATCCTACTAACAACATTTGTATCTTAATGTGATTGCAGGTATGGCCAGATCTAAAGTTGCACAAAAACTAGCAGCTCTTAAGGGAAAAAAAGGTGTAACGACCTGTTTAGTCGTTTTGAGTAGCAGAATTCAATTCTGGAAAAACTGGCAGAAGCGCCAGACCCCATGACGGACTGTCATGGGCACGACGGACTGTCGCAGGGTCTCGTTTCAAAACACTTAGAAAATCGGAAATTGGGTACTGAAAATCGACTCTCTGAACTTCGTAATGGAATGGCAGGACGGACCGTCAAAGATTATTCAGTGGAAATTGAGTCTCTGACCCTTGCGACGACCTGCAGGACGGACCGTCGCAGGCACGATGGGCCGTCGCAGGTTGCGCAATCCCAGTCTGGGTCGGATTTCTTGATACGTTTTAAGGGACGTTTTTTGACTATTCTTGCTTTAATTATAAAGTTAGTGGGTTAATGTTAATAAGTCTAATTACATGGGGGCCATCGTTTATTCTTAATTATATACTAATTAGTGTAAAAGAAAGAGGGTTGGAATAAGAAAAATAAGAAAGGACAAAGCGAGACAGAAAAAGAAAGAGAACGAGTAGAGGGAGAGAGAAACGAAGGGGATAGCAAGGATTTTGAGAAGATAGCTTGTTGATCGCAATTCTTCGGTGGAGGTAGGTTATGGTTTTCATGCTATTCATAGTAAACTCTTAATAGCGAATGATATGTGTTAGTAGTATTGTAAACCTTCTATATGCTTTATTGTATGCTTGCATGAATGATGTGATTATGTAATTGTGAATAAATAAGAATGATGAAGCTATGGAATCCCAAATCTTGAAAATAAACCCTAATCTACTTTGTTAATGATGATGCCTTGGTATAAAAGAAGGCTTGATGAACAAAAGTGGTGAGATTAGGGGATCGGGTGCCACGTTCCGGTACCAGGATAGAATATATGGATCGGCTGTCACGTTCCGACACCAGGATAGTATATTGATCGGGTGCCACGTTCCGGTACCAGGATAGTATATGAGGATCGGAGTGTCACGTTCCGACACAAGGATAGTATATGGATCGGGTGCCACGTTCCGGTACCAGGATAGTATATGAGGATCGGAGTGTCACGTTCCGACACCAGGATAGTATATGGATCGGGTGCCACGTTCCGGTACAAGGACAGAATATGGATCGGGTGTCACGTTCCGACACCAGGATAGTATATTGAGGAGCGGAGTGTCACGTACCGACACGAGGGGAATAAAGATAATGAGTCTTGAAAGACGATAATATATTCAAATCTAATGAACCTAATTCCCAAATGAGTATGATGAGGAGGCGTGAGTCCTCATTGATGTGCTTGGTGTTGTAACCAAGGGTTATGGTAACTGTAAATGCTGCATGCTAAGGATATTAGTTGATTTTATGATATTATCTGATATATACTGTTTTCTATTTTGAGTTGGCCGATGATATCTACTCAGTACCCGTGTTTTGTACTGACCCCTACTTTTATGTTTTCTTCTTATTTATTTGTGGAGTGCAGCAAACGTGCCGTCGCCTTCGACTCAACAGTAATTCAAGCCAGTCTTACTACACCGGAAATTCATGGTGAGCTAATGCTTCTAGCTTGGACTGGATCTTCTTCTTCAAGTCTTGATACCTTGAACTTCCGGCATGGACTAGCTTCTTATGTATTTTTAGCTTTTAGAATACTCTTAGTTTAGTCATTTGATCGTAGATGTTCTTGTGGTGATGACTTCAAGATTTTGGGGAGAATAATATTTATTGATTTTATTAATGAGTTTAAGTCTTCCGCATTACTTTATGTTGATATTATATTGAAATGTTAAGGTTTAGATTGGTTGGTTCGCTCACATAGGAGGGTAAGTGTGGGTGCCAGTCGCGGCCCGGATTTGGGTCGTGACAAACTTGGTATCAGAGCATTAGGTTCGTTGGTCTTATCACACAAGAACGAGTCTAGTAGAGTCTTGAGGAACGGTAGGGGGACGCCTTTACTTTTCTTTGAGAGGCTATAGGACTTTAGGAAAATTCCATTCTTTCTTTCTTTCTTTCGTGCTACTACTTGAATCCAATTGGTATCTAGGTGATACAAATTGGTATCTGACCATCTTCACTCTCTTTCACAGATTGTTAGAACTAGAGCAACGACTACGCCAACACCAACACCAGCACCAGCAGGACAGGGTGCGTCTGAGCCAGCCACTGGGGCTGTTGCTCGAGGAAGAGAAACGGCAAGAGGCTGTGGTAGGGGTCGTGGGAGGACGTCCTCTAGAGGAAGAGGACGAGCACCTAACCCATCTGATACTAGGGCGGTGACTCCTCCACCGACTGAAGAAGTAGTAAGAGAAGGGGATGATTGGGAAAATGAACAAGTGCAGAATGAGGAAATGCCACCCCCACCTACCCCAGAGATGATCAATCAGGTTCTAGCTTATCTTAGCGGGTTATCTGATTAGGGCCAGACACCCCCAGTGTTTTCTGCACCAGCACCTCAAGCTCCGGAGGTACAACATGCGGCTACTATGGCTCCCCGCATGGATGTTCTATTGGAAATAAGAACATTTCCTCGTATGACTACTTGCCTGTAATGGCAAATGATCAGCATGAACTTTTCAGTAAGTTCTTGAAATTGAAACCTCCAGTCTTCAAGGGTGCTGAATTGGAGGATGCCTATGATTTTCTGGTTGACTGTCACGAGCTACTACACAAGATGGGTATAGTAGAACGGTTTGGTGTTGATTTCGTGAGTTATCAGTTTCAAGGGAACGCCAAAATGTGGTGGCGATCACATGTTGAGTGTCAACCGACAGAGGCACCACCTATGACTTGGGCCTCATTCTCTAGCTTGTTTATGGAGAAGTATATCCCTCGGACTTTGAGGGATAGGAAAAGGGATGAGTTCTTGAGTCTAGAGCAAGGTAGGATGTCGGTTAATGCTTACGAGGCTAGTTTTCGCGCACTATCCAGATATGCCACGCAACTTTGTTTCAGTCCACAAGAGAGGATTCGCCGGTTTGTGAAGGGGTTGAGATCAGAGTTGCGAATTTCGGCCTTACAGGTAGCGGCTACAGCAAAATCCTTCCAAGAAGTGGTAGACTTCGTGATAGAGGTGGAAGGAGTGAAGCCCGATGACTTCACCTCGACATCGACATCAAAAAGGTTTCGAAAGGGAGGTGAGTTTAATGGTTCTTACTCTAGAGGACAAGGTTCCGGAGGTTACGCAGTTCGACCCATTCAGTCTTCACTACAGACTGTAGTTGGGGGTCCACCTCTGACTGGTCAACACTTCTCTGAGAGACCTATGCATGAACCCAGAGAGTGCTATGGATGTGGGGAGATTGGACATATTAAGAGATATTGTCCAAAACAGTATTACAGACCTCCAAATGTTAGAGGTAGAGGTGGTCATGGCAGAGGCCGTTATTCTGGAGGACGTGGTGGTCACCAGAACGGCCGAGGTGATGGGCAACCTGGAGCCACTACATCACAACATGGAAGGGGCAACGGACAGACGGGTGAGAGGGCCGATTGCTACGCTTTCCCTGGGAGGTCTGAAGCGGAGGCATCTGATGCTGTCATCACAGGTAATCTTCTAGTTTATGATTGCATGGCTTATGTATTTTTTGATCCTGGATCCACATTTTCTTATGTATCTTCCTCATTTGCTAATGGTCTAAATTTACATTGTGAATTACTTGATATGCCTATTCGTGTTTCTACTCCGGTGGGTGAGTCTGTGGTAGTTGAAAAGGTATATAGGTCTTGTTTGGTGAAATTTGTGGGGAGCAACACTTATGTAGATTTGGTTATCTTGGAAATGGATGATTTTGATGTAATTCTGGGTATGACTTGGCTTTCTCCGCAATTTGCGATCTTGGATTGTAATGCTAAAACGGTGACGTTAGCCAAACCTGGGACAGATCCGTTAGTTTGGGAGGGTGACTACACTTCCAATCCGGTGCGTATCATCTCCTTTCTTTGTGCTGAGAAAATGGTTAGTAAAGGGTGTTTAGCTTTCATGGCACATCTAAAGGACGACACTATCCAAGTACCTTCGATTGAGTCGGTTTCGGTGGTCCGTAAGTTTCTAGATGTGTTCCCTGCAGATCTTCCTGGTATGCAACCAGATAGGGATATTGATTTCTGTATTGACCTTGAACCGGGTACTCGCCCCATTTCTATACCCCCTTACAGAATGGCTCCCGCGGAGTTAAGAGAGTTAAAAGCCCAACTTCAAGAGTTGTTAAACAAAGGCTTTATTAGACCAAGTGCATCTCCTTGGGGTGCTCCGGTTTTTTTTGTGAAGAATAAGGATGTGAGTTTTCGAATGTGTATAGACTACAGACAACTAAACAAGGTAACCATAAAGAACAAGTATCCTCTTCCCCGCATTGATGACTTGTTCGATCAGTTACAAGGTGCTTGTGTCTTCTCTAAGATTGACTTGAGATCTGGTTATCATCAATTGAAATTACGGGCAACGGATGTGCCAAAGACTGCTTTTCGAACGAGGTATGGCATTACGAATTTGTAGTGATGTCTTTTGGTCTAACGAATGCCCCTGCTGCGTTCATGAGCTTGATGAACGGGATTTTTTAAGCCATATTTGGACCTCTTCGTGATCATATTTATTGATGATATATTGGTATACTCAAAGAGCAAGAAGGAACATGAAGAACATTTGAGAATGGTATTGGAAATGTTGAGGGAGAAAAAGCTTTATGCCAAGTTCTCTAAGTGTGAGTTTTGGCTAGATGCAGTGTCCTTCTTGGGGCACGTGGTTTCTAAGGAAGGAGTGATGGTGGATCCTTCTAAGGTTGAGACAGTGAAGAATTGGGTAAGACCCACTAACGTGTCAGAAATAAGGAGCTTTGTTGGGTTAGCTAGCTACTACCGCAGATTTGTCAAGGGATTCTCTTCTATTGCTTCCCAATTGACGAATTTGACTAAGAAGAATGTTCCATTTGTATGGTCGGACGAATGTGAGGAAAGCTTTCAGAAGCTCAAGACTTTGTTGACTACCGCACCTATCCTTACCTTGCCAGTAGAGGGTAAGAACTTCATTGTTTCTTGTGATGCATCCTATTCTTGTTTGGGTGCAGTACTAATGCAAGAGAAGAGTGTGATTACTTATGCTTCAAGGCAACTAAAGGTGCATGAACGTAACTATCCGACCCACAATTTGGAATTGGCTGCGGGTGGTGTTTGCATTAAAGCAATGGAGACACTATTTATATGGGGTTAAGTGTGAGATCTATACGGATCATCGTAGCCTACAGTATGTCTTTACTCAGAAAGATTTGAACTTGAGACAGAGGAGATGGATGGAACTATTGAAGGACTACGACATCACTATTTTGTATCATCCGGGGAAGGCGAATGTTGTAGCGGATGCTTTAAGTAGAAAGGTGGGAAGCATGGGAAGTCTAGCTCACTTGCAAGCTTCTAGACGCCCATTGGCTAGAGAGGTTCAGACTCTAGCTAATGACTTGATGAGATTAGAAGTAAATGAGAAGGGAGGATTGTTGGCTAGTGTGGAGTCAAGATCTTCTTTTCTTGACAAAATTAAGGGAAAACAATTTGATGATGAGAAACTAAGGCGAATCCAAGATAAAGTATTGCGAGGGGAGGCTAAGGAAGCACAAATCGATGAGGAAGGTGTTTTGAGAATCAAGGGAAGGGTATGTGTACCCTGCGTCGATGATTTGATCAACACTATTCTGACAGAGGCTCATAGTTCAAGGTATTCTATATATCCGGGTGCAACCAAGATGTATCGTGACCTAAAACAACACTTTTGGTGGAGTAGAATGAAGCATGATATTGTTGACTTTATTGCCAAGTGTCCAAACTGTCAACAAGTAAAGTATGAACACCAAAGGCCCGGAGGAACACTTCAGAGAATGCCCATTCCGGAATGGAAGTGGGAAAGAATTGTAATGGACTTTGTGGTTGGTCTTCCAAGGACATTGGGTAAGTATGACTCCATTTGGGTGATTGTTGATAGGTTAACTAAATCTGCTCATTTCATTCCGGTAAAGGTGACTTACAATGCAGAGAAGTTAGCCAAGATCTATATCTCAGAAATCGTTCGATTGCATGGGGTTCCACTATCCATCATATCAGATAGAGGTACGCAATTTACTTCTAAGTTATGGAAAACATTACATGCGGAATTGGGTACTAGGTTGGACCTTAGTACTGTGTTCCATCCTCAGACCGATGGTTAGTCTGAAAGGACAATTCAAGTGTTGGAGGATATACTTCGTGCATGTGTGATAGAGTTTAGTGGCCATTGGGATAGCTTCCTACCCTTAGCGGAGTTTTCATACAATAATAGCTATCATTCAAGTATTGATATGGCCCCATTTGAAACATTGTATGGGAGGAGATGTAGGTCTCCCATTGGTTGGTTTGATGCATTCGAGGTAAGACCTTGGGGTACTGACCTTTTGAGGGATTCGATAGAGAAAGTGAAGTCTATTCAAGAAAAGCTTCTAGCGGCGCAAAGTAGACAAAAAGAATATGCAGATCGAAAGGTTAGAGACTAAGAGTTCATGGAAGGTGAATAAGTCTTGTTGAAGGTTTCACCAATGAAAGGGGTGATGCGATTTTGTAAGTAAGGTAAACTTAGCCCAAGGTATATTGGTCCATTTGAAGTACTTAAGCGAGTAGGGGAGGTGGCTTATGAGTTAGCCTTGCCTCCAGGGCTGTCCGGAGTGCATCCGGTATTCCATGTGTCTATATTGAAAAGATATCACGGGGATGGAAATTAGATTATCCGTTGGGATTAAGTTTTGCTTGATGAGAACTTGTCTTATGAGGAGGAGCGTGTTGCTATTTTAGATAGAGAAGTTCGCAAGTTGAGGTCAAGAGAGATTGCATCCATCAACGTGCAATGGAAGAATCGACCGGTTGAAGAAGCCACTTGGGAGAAGGAGGCAGATATGCAAGAAAGATACCCACATTTGTTTACAGATTCAGGTACTCCTTTTCGCTGTTGTTTTTCCTTCTTGTGATCGTTCGGGGACGAACGATGGGTAAATTGGTATCTATTGTAATGACCTGTTTAGTCGTTTTGAGTAGCAGAATTAAATTCTGGAAAAACTGGCAGAAGCGACAGACCCCACGACGGACCGTCATGGGCACGACGGACCGTCGCAGGGTCTCGTTTCAAAACACTTAGAAAATCTGAAATTGGGTACTGAAAATCGACTCTCTGAACTTCGTAATGGAATGGCAGGACGGACCGTCACAGGCGTGACGGATCGTCACAGATTATTCAGTGGAAATTGAGTCTCTGACACTTGCGACGACCTGTAGGACGGACCGTCGCAGGCACGACGGGCCGTTGCAGGTTGCGCAATCCCAGTCTAGGTCGGATTTCTTGATACGTTTTAAGGGACGTTTTTGACTATTCTTGCCTTAATTATAAAGTTAGTGGGTTAATGTTAATAAGTCTAATTACTTGGGGGTTAAAAGAGGTAACCTTAAGTTAATTAGTGGGGCATTATTGCCATATTTTATTCTTAATTATATACTAATTAGGGTAAAAGAAAGAGGGTTGGAATAAGAAAAATAAGAAAGGACAAAGAGAGACAGAAAAAGAAAGAGAACGAGTAGAGGGAGAGAGAAACGAAGGGGATAGCAAGGATTTTGAGAAGATAGCTTGTTGATCGCAATTCTTTGGAGGAGGTAGGTTATTGTTTTCATGCTATTCGTAGTAAACTCTTAATAGCGAATGATATGTGTTAGTAGTATTGTAAACCTTCTATATGCTTAATTGTATGCTTGCATGAATGATGTGATTATGTAATTGTGAATAAATAAGCATGATGAAGCTATTGAATCCCAAATCATGAAAAGAAACCCTAATCTACTTTGTTAATTATGATGCCTTGGTATAAAAGAAGGCTTGATGAACGAAAGTGGTGAGATTAGGGGATCGGGTGCCACGTTCCGGTACCAGGATAGAATATATGGATCGGGTGTCACGTTCCGACACCAGGATAGTATATGGATCGGGTGCCACGTTCCGGTACCAGGATAGTATATGAGGATCGGAGTGTCACGTTCCAACACCAGGATAGTATATGGATTGGGTGCCACGTTCCGGTACAAGGATAGAATATGGATCGGGTGTCACGTTCTGAGACCAGGATAGTATATTGAGGAGCGGAGTGTCACGTACCGACACGAGGGGAATAAAGATAATGAGTCTTGAAAGACGATAATATATTCAAATCTAATGAACCTAATTCCCAAATGAGTATGATAAGGAGGCGTGAGTCCTCATTGATGTGCTTGGTGTTGTAACCAAGGGTTATGGTAACTGTAAATGCTGCATGCTAAGGATATTAGTTGATTTTATGATATTATCTGATATATACTATTTTCTATTTTGAGTTGGCCGATGATATCTACTCAGTACCCGTGTTTTATACTGACCCCTACTTTTATGTTTTCTTCTTGTTTATTTGTGGAGTGCAGCAAACGTGCCAACGCTTTCGACTCAACAGTAATTCAAGTCAGTCTTACTACACCAAAAATTCAGGGTGAGCTAATGCTTCTAGCTTGGACTGGATCTTCTTCTTCAAGTCTTGATTCCTTGAACGTCCGGCATGGACTAGCTTCTTATGTACTTTTAGCTTTTTGAATACTCTTAGTTTAGTCATTTGATCGTAGATGTTCTTGTGGTGATGACTTCCAGATTTTGTGGATAATAATAGTTATTGATTTTATTAATGAGTTTAAGTCTTCCGCATTACTTTATGTTGATATTATATTGAAATGTTAAGGTTTAGATTGGTTGGTTCGCTCACATAGGAGGGTAAGTGTGGGTGCCAGTCGCGGCCCGGATTTGGGTCGTGACAAAAGGGCTAAACATAATGAAAGGATTCGAATAGATAGAAGCAAATGAAGAAACTTGCTTCAAATAGTAATGGCAAAGATATGTAGATTCCCTGACAAAAATAATCAAATATGATAAAGGCTGGTGGATTAAGAAATATTCCGTATGAAAAGCTCTTATCCATAGATGCGGTGGTTGACAGATATCTGGAAAATATGAGAACACTGAGGTGTTATCACTTCTAACTTTTCATTAAGCCTTGTGGCTCGTACATTCAAAATTTGGTTCAGGAGGTTTGCGCATCATATAAATATCTGATGCCATCGGGAAGGAGACGTATAGAAGCAGTCAAACAAATTGATTCTATAATAGTACAACGGAGGGCGGCACGATTCAGAAAGTATTAATGCTTTCTTAGGTCGTCGTAAAAATATGGAATAAGCATGCAAACACCTATCCAAAATAGGAAAATTGGATAACTTGAAAGAATGGTTAGCTAACCTAATTTCATATCATACCATAAATTGGTTGAGAGCAGGCACAAAAAGTGAAAATAGAAGCTTAAATATCATCTCAATAGTAGTTTGGTTTTATCGGTAGCTCAATCATGACTTCCGAAAATGAATCTTTCCAACGGCCTGCAAGGGCCTAATGCCTAGGCTGCATTATTAATAGAATTCAACTCAATTTGGGGGAGATTATATCTTCCAAGATCCCCATGCGCTCACAACAACAAAAAACTTCAGTTCCCTTATCGGTACTGATCACTAAAATGTGCAAACAAGATCAAGAACCTCAGGAAGCTTAAAGGTATAGTGAAATCCACTACAAAAAAATGTGATATATAGGTACGAAAATGCTAGCTACGATATCCTATTCGTCCCTTATTATTCATTTTTAGTGACAAAATTTAGTTTTCGTGAAACATAAGAATGCATATCAATTTTTTGTCCAAAAAACTTTCCCACAAAAAAATTATTGGCGGCATTTCTTAAAGTTGTGTGGGTAACGAATTTAAAGTTATCGGTGACACGTTACTTCGTCAGTAATAATGTATGTAATTTTTAACAAATTACGACATGAAATTCATCACTAATTATTCTCTTTTAGTGACAAAATTTATTTTTCGTGCTTAAATATATGAGACACATTCTTTTATTGCAAAACATAAAAACCGTAACAAATTTTGTCCTCTAAAGTTATCCACTAAAAAATTATTGACGTTATTTGTTAAATTTTGTTCATCACGAATTTAAAGTTATAAGTTACAAATTATTTCGTCACTAATAATGTATCTAATTAATGACAAAATATTTTTTGTTTTATAATTTATTAAATTTTTTACACAAAAAATTTCATTCAAAATATTGTTGTACAATATCGTCAAATTAGAGCTGGTAGTTAAATATTATAAATTTTGGCTATGAAAAATTATATTTAACTATGACATTTATTTTGTCACTAATAATATGAATAATTGGTGAAAATATTTAATTGTCTTTAATCAATCTATGATAATAGTGACACCAAAATATTTGTCACAAAATATGAAATGTGTTAAATAGCGATGACTTAAAATTTGTAGTGAATAATTAAACTATTTTCTACCAAAAAAATCATAGCTAAATACCATTTTTTTCTACAATTTTTCATAATTACAAGTGAAAATATAAAAAAAGAATAATACAAGTGCTTCATCAAAAGTAGACAGAGTCCATTCGTTAATTGGCAAGTGAAAATATTAAGACCAATGAATTCGGTTGATATTGTGAAATGAAAAAGTTCAATACATCAATTTTCTTAAATTATGCAATTATAAAATGCATCATTTGAAAAATACAATTCAGGTTATAGGTATTATGTGTGGGCACGATTGTACCACAAGATAACTAATATTTGTTTGTTTAGCACTTTTTTTTTATTTGATACACGTTCATTGATAAGCACGATAAAAAATTATGTGTTATGTTTTATGCATGTCAATTGATTTATGATTGCTAAAGTACATAGATTAAGTCAATCTATTTTCTTTTGTATATAAATATGTACATATTTTATAGTAGTTACACATACGTATGTAGAGTAACTATACAAAAATAACATCGACTTACAAACTTAGACATTGCAAAGGTGCACTATATCTCATGAATTTCTATTAACTTTTTCCATCAGTATGAAAATTGAAATAAGCTAAAAAATAAAATCACAAATAAAATAAATGAACTAGTGAGGATTTCAAATATATTATGGTGAAGTACTATAGTTATTGGCATCGATGTTCAACTTGAACCAGTTTTTTTTTTAAATAAAATCAAAAATTTAATTTTATGTAAATTTATAATTATACTGAATAATTTTAAATGTTTACAACAACAAATAAATAAATTAAAAAAATTGTACTGAATATATTTAAACATATTTGAAAAAAATACATAGTTTAATTCAAATATAATCTACATTTGAATGAATTCTGGGTGGTAAATTTCATGCATTTTTGAATAAGTATATATAATCATATAATACATTGTTTCTAAAAAAGTAAATTTTAAAAAGTGAATGAAGTATAAACAAAAAAAATATAACAAGAGAGAATTGGTCTGATGGTAAGCACGTTTCACATCCAACCTTAAGGTTGTGATTTTGATTCCGCAAGGTAGCATAAAGCATAATGTGTGATCTTCTGTCCAGGGTTGAAAAGAGTTAGATATATATATATATATATATTCATTAGGTGACAAAATTAGATTTTGTTCAATTACAAAATATATATAACTTTTGAGACAATTGATATTGTTACTAGTTAAAATAAAATAAGTAGCGACAATATAATTTTGTAGGTAGTAATAATAATTTAGTAACAAAGCATCTGGTTTTTGTGAACTATATGGTGTTTTTAACCTATATCTAATCATTCAAAATTGTCCCGTGGCCTCATAGACTACGTTGAGACCAAGAAGTGCAAATTCACCAGCCTCAAACCAGCAAACAAGAGACTGACACCTCTTACCATAAAGTCATTTAAATGGTGCCCTAGAGATACTCAAATAGTAGCTATTGTTGTTGGAAAATTCTATCAAAAGTAGGTGGTCATTCCAATTATCATTGAAGTCAATGAGACACTCTCTTAAAATGTCTTCTAGGAATTGGATGGTGTGTTTTTCTTGACCATCCGTTTGAGGAAGAAATTTGATACTAAGCTTCACTTGAGTAGCAAGACAACGTTGGAAAGACCTCCAAAAGTTATAAGTAAATTTGGCACCTCTATCCGAAATGATCTACAAAGGTGCCCCCTGAAACCTTACGATCTTCTTAATGTACAATCTATCATACTCTTCTGCTGAATAGGAAACATTGACTGAGAGTAAATGGGATGATTTATTCAACCTACCCATAACAACCCATATGAGTCATGTTGCCATAGGTACGAGGAAAACCTACCATGATGTCCATGTTGACATCTTCCTATTTCAAAGTAGGGATATCAATATCTTTAGTAATAACTCCCTGTCCTTGATTGTCGGCCTTGACTAGTTGGCAATTTGAGCTTCTAGCCATGAAATTTGCTATGTCCTTTTTCATAATGTCTATCAACAAATCTCACGTAAGTCACGGTACATCTTTGTTTCCCCCCGAATAGG
Source organism: Solanum lycopersicum (assembly GCF_036512215.1). NCBI lineage: Eukaryota > Viridiplantae > Streptophyta > Magnoliopsida > Solanales > Solanaceae > Solanum > Solanum lycopersicum. The sequence continues at coordinate 59,240,187 of NC_090800.1, read as the reverse complement.
ATGAATATCGATACTTATAGGCCTTCTTTAATATTTTTTACCTTAGGCCATCCATATACGGTACACATAACCTTTATTTGTGCCTAAGTACCCCCATCTTCTCCTTCAGAGAACTTTCAATAGACTTCTTAGGAACCAAAACTTTTAATTCCATCAAGATAGGGTCATGATATTATATAGACTTCACATTAACAAAAAAAAGGATGACTGAGAATTATCACAGATCATGATACCCCCTTTTGGAGAATCTTCTAGTTGAACACCAAACCGAGTTAGCCTATGCACATCATGGGCTAACTTCATTTTCTCTTATTCGACATGCGACACACTACCCACTGATACACGACTCAAGGCATCCACAACCACATTGGATTTTAGGAGGTGATATTGGACACTCATATCATAATCCTTCAAAGCTCTAATGACCTTATTTGGCGCAAATTAAAATCCACTTCGATTGAACACATACTAGAGACTCTTCTGATCGGTGAAAACATAAATACGTAACTCATAGAGATAGTATCTCCAAGTTTTCAAAGCAAACACTATGGCCACTAGTTCAAGGTCATGAGGTGGGTAGTTCTTCTAATGAACCTTGAGTTGTCTACATGCATATTCTCTCACCTTACCATGTTGCATGAGGATACAACTAAGAAATATTTTGGAAGCATCAAAATAAACCACAAATCCTTTGGTACCATCTAGTAAGGTTAAAACAAGAGTGGAAGTAAGTTCATCATTCAATAATTAGAAGCTCTTTTCACATTATTCCCAGCTTTAAAACTTTTACATTTTGGGTCATGGTCGTGAATGGAGATCGTATATATGAATACCTCAAAAAACCTCCTATAGTATCTGGCTAAACCCAAATACCTTCGGATATCAGTATGTGTCACAGGTCAAGGCAAACTTCTTACTACAACAGTCTTTCTCAGATCGAGATCTACACCTTCACTAGAGACTATGTGACCAAGAAACATTGGTTTTCCTTGAGGAATTGCAAAACTACCTTCAACTGGTTCAAATAATCATTCTCACTCTAAGAGTATATAAAGATTTTTTTATCAATAAAGATAATCACAAACAAATAAAGATAACTTCTCCAAACTCGCTTCATGAGGTCCATTAAAGCTACTGGGGTATTTCTAATACCAAAGAACATTACTAAGAATTCAAAATGACCATAACTAGTTTGAAATGTTGTTTATGGAATATCCATACCTCTCACCCTAATTTTATGATAACCGACCTAAAGTAACTTTTTAAAAACTAACTCGCTCATTGGTGTTGGTAAAAATCATCAGTACTAAGGAGTGGATACTTATTCGTTATAGTGAAGTTTTTAAATTTATGGTCGTAATACACATTCGAAGATACCCATGTTTCCTTCTTAAAAATAATATCGTAGCACCCCTGGAGATATGCTTGGCTGAATAAAACCCTTATTTAGCAAATCCTTGAGTTGACCCTTTAATTCCTTCAAATTGGCCGCGACCATTCGGTAAGGAAGGATTGAGATGGGTGTCACATCTGGTAATAAGTCAATACCAAAACATATTTCCTATTCAGGAGGAATTCTGGGAAGTCTTTGTGAAAGATTGTCATAAGATCATTCAGTACGGGGACTGACTCTAATGGATTAACCCTGCACTCTAGATCCTTAAATCTCACAACATGATATACACATCCCTTAGCAATAAACTTACATGGTTTAATATATGAAATGATTCTACTTCTTGGATCAATATTTCCCTCATTCGATTGCATCTCAGGTTTATTAGGAAATTGAAGCTTTTCTACCCGAGTTCTACAATAAATGAAAGTAAAATAAGCATGTAATTAATCCATCCCCATAATAACATCAAGTCAAGCATGTCAAGTTCTACCAAATCAACCCATGTGACTCTATTGGGCAATGAAATGGGACAACCCTCTGTAGACTTTTTTAGCAACTACAGAATCACCCACCGAGGTTTAAAGCGAGAAGGGCTTATTTAATACATCGTGAAGCATATCAAATATCATTGCCACTAAAGGAGTTAAAAAATAAAAAGTGGCACTGGGATCCAACAATGCAAAAAAATTAATTGAAAATGCTTGCAACATATCGCTAACAACTTCGTCAGATATCTCTTGTACATCTCGGGATTGGAGAGCGTAGAAGTAATTTGTATTAGCATCATCATGGTTTGGAGCACTTTCTAGTTCTTGATTATTTTCCTTTCTTGAGCAATAAACATAGGGAAGTCCCTTTTTATGTTTCCACTCTTATGAAAATTATAGCAATTACTCATTCCAACTAGGTGTCACGCCCCGAAACTACACCCAGGACAAAGACGACACCTAATGATCATCGTTGGCCTTGAGCGAATCCTTGAACTAGCTTACTTAACTCAGCGGAAGAATTAACTCAATAATAATAAAGAATAATTCTCAGAAGAATAACTTTAAACTAAATCTCTAGGAAAAAATGACACATAAGTCTCAAAATAAAATATCTAAAATTTAAGATAAAGAGAGACACAAAAGTGACTATCTAATTGACTGTACATCTGCAAAGCCTCGATAATACTAACATGAATATTGGGACAAACCTCACAACTTCTATAAGCAAAAACACGAAAAACAATAAAAAAGTCAACCAGAATGAAAAGAGGCTCACCATTGGCTCTAGTGCTAAAACTAGATCAATAAAATGCTTGATACTAATCCTTGTTACCTTTGTCTGCATCTTAAGACTATGTAGTCCATTTGGTGTCAACACATTAAATGTACGAGTATGCAATTTTGGAATTCTAACAAAACATAAGCTTGAAAAGAACTAAAAGAAAACTTACCTTGGCTCTACTCAACTCATGAAATACTGAACTTAATATAAAGCAATAAACATACATGCAATATGCATGTAAAGATTTTAAAACAACAAAATAACTTAATCAGTTAAACAATATGTGATACAAAACTTAATTTTACTTATATATTGAAGGAATATAGTTTATTTGGGAGATTCTCTAACCAACAAACCATCACTACGAGCCTAAGCTATGGTACAACGTCTTACCTCACGTTGAAACAAAATTGTCCTACACCTTGCCGTTTGTATAGAACCTAAACTACTATGTGGATCTACTAGTGTATGCTTAAAAACACTAAGGAATTATCTATTAAATATGACCCTTCTTGTGTCCATTTCGGGGCTACCTGGTTTATGAAAGCTTGAGTTAATATGAAATCGCATCCCCATATAGGTGGTCAATACTAATCCAAGAAAATTTAGCTCATGTGTTTTTAAAACAAACTAATTCCCTGGTTTGAGGTAATTGCTCAAACTTAAGTATAAAAGATCTCTTGGAAATCATAGTTTCCTCTTTACTAAAACTAGCCAAAGGCTCTGTTCGAAGTCTAGCTTCGTTTCTGGCTCAAAATGTGAAAAACATTTGTAACTATTAGGGAATACATAGTTTCGTTATAACTTTTGAGAAATAAACTCAAACCTTTACTCATTTGTTAAATTGCTACGTGAGCCATAAAAAAGATAAAAGGTTTGTTAAAGACTTGTGGAAAGTTTAAGAACTTACTTTAACTTGCTTTTTGACTTTTAGACTTGACTCTTAAATTCTTTTACCTTCATATTAACTCTCCTTGAGTTGGATTTTAGATTCAAGGTCTACGATCTCATGTTTATGGATGATTTCATGATATTTAGATTTACCTTAGAGTATAGGAATCAACTATGAAACATGGGTACATCACTTATGAACTAGTACGAAAAGATGGGGAATAAAAAAGGTGTTAAGGCATCCTTAGCGCTCATAAGATGCCAAGTTTCGGCACTTTTGTTGGAGTGCCGCCCCAAGGACCTATAGACAGAGACTTTTTAGTCGGTCTATGGAAGGCGTGGCGCCCTAGGGCTGTACGGACGAGAATTTTGACTTTTCTTCGTAGATATTCATCTCTAAGCCCTGTAAAATTTCGTGGTTATTTCCCCAAAAACTAAGAATGATTATAACCTCAATATCCAATAGGTTCAACTCGAAAAACAATCAAGAAACACCAATCAGATAAACTCTAAGCATGCAACAACTCAACCACAACAATTCAACAATGTTCTTCAGGAACATCACTTTTCATCATTCAATATACTAAAAATATTTGAATTAAATAAGTTGGTGTTTGGGTAAACTAACCCAACTTAAAAAACATCTCACATACATTAATAGGGATTAGCCCGACGAATTCCACTCGCAATTTCTTGGCCTTCTTGGTGAAAGCTTGATCCTTCTCCCTTTTTCTACTTCTCTTTTATCTAGAATTGTACTTTTCTAACTTCAATAGCCAAACTTCAAAGTGGCATATTTTCCTTATACTATATCTAAATTGTGCAAACTCGGCATAGTTGAAATTATCTTTCAAAGGTATTTCCAACAATATCAAAAACTGCCCTAACTCATGTTGAGGTAGAAGTTATTGCTATTTGAAAATGACCAAACTCACTTCCCAAAGTTAGGAAATTTTTCCAGAATTTTCCCTTTCTTTCCAAAAGTTATTATTATTTATTTCTTAGCTTCTTCATTTTTATCTTCAGTTACGAGATGTTACACTATCTCCCTCCTTGAAACATTTGTCCTCGAATGAGATTTGGATCACTAAGATAACAATAGTAAATTCAAGTTAACACTCTGCAATAAAAAAAGTAATAACATGCTTACCCATAACTTATAATGTACCAAGAGGAGAATTAGTACCTTGATGTGCGTTCTCTCAGTATTTAAAGAGTTGTGGACATTTGTTCTTCATATCCTCTTGAGCTTCCCCAATTGCTTCTTCAACAAATCGTTTCCTCCAAAGCTACCACCTTTGTTCTCAACATGCGAACTTGACAATCTAACATCTGAACCATAATCTCTTCATAGGTTACGCTATCCTTTACCCTAACATTATCCGTTGCTAGAATCATCCAATGCTCCTCTTTAACACAGACACATGAAATACTGGATGAACCGCTGCTTACTCTTGAGGTAGTTCTAACACATAAGCTACATTGACATTTGCTTGCATATCCTATAAGGAATAATATACTGGGAACTAAGTTTCCCCTTCTTACAAAACTTCATAACAGCTTTCATGGGTGAAATTTTAAGATATACAAAATCATCCACCTCAAAATCCAATGGCCTTATCCTAACATTTGTGTAGGAATTTTGACGTCTATGTGTCGTTTTTAATGTCTCTTTAATAACCTTCAGCTTCTCCATAGCTTGGTGAACTATATCTGGCCATATCAAGCCTTCTTAATTATCTTCGAACCACTTAATAGGAGATCTGCATCTTCTCCCATAAAAAACATCAAATGGACCCCTTTACATGCTCGAATGGTAGATGTTGTTGTAAGTGAACTCAATGAGAGGTAGGTGATCATCCTGATTCCCCTTAAAATCAATCATACAAGATCTCAACATTTCTTCTAAGGTATGGATAGTATGCTCCACTTGCCTATCCATCTGAAGATGAAAGGCACTTCTTAAGTTCACCTTTTCAACCAAAAGTTTTCTTGAAAGACTTCTAGAACAGTGCAGTAAATTGTGCACCGCTATCTAAAATGATTGAAATTTTGAATCCATGGTCTTGACACTTCTTGAATATATAACCATGCGTAATTTTCCTGCGAATGTGTGGTTTTTACTAGAAAGAAGTGCGTTGATTTTGTCATTGTATCGACAATCACCCAAATTGAATGATGTTGTTTCTGAAACCTTAGAAAGCGTGTGATGAAGTCCATATTAAACTTATCCCACTTCCGTTCAAGAAGTTACATATTATGAGTCAAACCTCTATACCTTTGGTGTTCAATTTCACTTGCTCGCGATAAGGGAACTTAGAAACAAACACCGCAATGTCCTGCTTCATCCATTTTCACAAATATACCTCACACAAATTGCGTTACATATTTGTGGAACCTAGATTAATGGAATATCAGGAGATATGATCTTCCTATATGATCCTTTATTGGAGTCCATCAACCCTTGGTAAACACAACCTGCCATGATACTTCAGCACACCACTTCCCCTTTGTTGAAATACCAATATACTTTTCCTATGAAAAATTCGCTTGATATTCAAGAAAAATGGGGTCTTGATCTTGCTTTTGTTTCACCTCAGAGACTAGTGATAATTCAGACCCATTAGTCACCATTACTCCTCCTTCTGTGGAATCCAAAAGTCAGACTTCCAGGCATCGAAGTATGTGCACATATTTTTCTACATCCCCCTTTTATTCCGTAAAATGGGAGGTAATCCCATGGAGAACTTGCTTAAACCATCAACAACCACATTAACCTTACTTGGGTGGTAAAGAATATCCATGTAATAATCTTTGAGTAGTTCTAACCACTGCCTCTGTCTGAGATTTAGCTCGTTCTGTGTGAACACATATTGTAGGATCTTGTGATAAGTGAATATGAAAATATGAAACCCCTAAAATTAGTGAAGACATATCTTCAAGGTGAAATCCAACTCTAAGTCATGGGTTGGATAATTCTTCTCATGAACCTTTAATTGTCTTGAGGCATAACCTATAACGTTCCGAATCAGCATTAACACACGTCCCAACACAACTATAGATGCATCACAATAAACCAAAAAATGTTGAGTCCCCTCTGGTAAGGTCAAACTGAGGTAGCAGTCAACCTCTTTATCAATTTCTGAATGTTATTCTCACAAGATGAAGACTATTAAAATTTAATGATCATCTGAATCAACATGTTTAAGAGAGAGAAGATAGATGAAAAAACCTCAACAAACATTCTATATGAGTTAGCCAAACCCAAGAAACTCCTATTATTAGTTGGACACATGTTTTTAGGCCAACTTTCAACTTCTTTTATCATTTGGGTATCCACTCTTATTCCATCACCAAAAACTATTTGGCTTAAGAATGCCACACGCTCAATCCAAAAACTCACACTTGGAGAACTTGGCATACAACTCCTTATCTTTCAAATTGTGAAGGACTATTGTAAGGTGACTAGCATGATATTCTTCTTTCCTTGAATTGAATAATATGTCATCAATGAAGAGGATAACAAAAAAAATCTAAAGATGTCTTAAAGACTTTGTTCATAAGATCTATGAACATAGCTGGTGCATTAGTCAACACAAAGGATATGAAAAAAACTGATGGCAGGCTGATCTCAGATCAAATTTCGTCTGACATATTGTTCTAAAAGTTGTCTTTGGAATATCACATTCCCTAACTTTCAACTGATGGCAGCCTGATCTGAGGTTAAACTTTGAGAAGTAAGAAGAACCCTAATTTGGTCGAAAATATCATCTATCCTTAGAAGAGCATACTTATTATTGATGTTAACCTTATTCAATTTAGTCTACACATATCCTAAGGGAACCATCTTTCTTTCTTACAAACTAGACCGGAGCACCCCAAAGTAAGATACTTAATCGAATAAAACACTTATCTAACAGTTCTTTCAATTGTTCCTTCAATTCATATAGTTCTATAGGTGTCATTCTATATGGAATAATATAGGTAGGACGCGTATCTGGGATGATGTCTCTGCCGAAGTCTATTTCTCTCTCAGGAGGGACTCTGGTTAGATCATTAGGAAAGACTGGTATAATCTCTTTTACTATAGGAAGTGATTGAAGCAAAGGTACCGCAACACTCAAGTTATTAACTCATACTAAGTATGAAATACATTGTTTTAAAACAAACTTACTCTCTTTTATGTAAAAAATTAAACAACCCTTAGGCACAGATGTAGTACGACTCCACTCTATGACTTGCTCATTAGGGATCTAAAACTTGAGAACTCGAGTTCTACAATATATTGATGGAAAACATGAATGAAGCCAATCTATATCTATAATGACATCAAAATCTACCATGTCAAACTTTTCTAGATCAGTGATGGTATTCTTGTGATTGATAAAAATAGGAGAATCAGGATAGACTGTTTCCGCTAGAATAGACTCTCCGACAGGGGTAGAAACATAAAAAGGTTGACAATGTTTTTCAGGAAGAACCTCAAGGTGATTTGCAATACAAGGAGTTACAAAAGATAAACGTGCTCCTGGGTTACAGAAGTTGCACCTCTACGTGCAACCTTGTCTTGTGGATCAACTTATTAAGATTGAGCTCTCTTACTCTGATTTCCAGTACCTAACTTGTTCTTAGGAAAACCTTCATGAATTGACCAACTTGACTACACTTAAAGCAATATGTTTGGCTATCATGACATTATCTGGTTGGCAAATACCATACCTAGAACATTCACGAGCCAAACTATCTCCTTGTACCACACTTTCTTGAGACTTCATTGTCTAGATCTGAAGTTCTGCGAATTCGGGGCAAGATGCTCACCTTTATTTCTAGGTGCACGAGCACTAAACAATAATGGTGAAGGGCCCACTTATTTCTTGAACTCTGACCAATTCGAAACCACCCTTCTATTACCTAGACTCATTCCTAGTCTAAGCTTTCTTGATTTTATACTCTTCTTTGTCTTTCAGCTTCTTCTCTTCTACTTTCTGCACATAAAACAACAATTTTGATACGTTTATATCACCGATGAATGTTGCAACTCTTCCCCATTTTCTCGATGTACGACCCAAGCCAGCGACAAATAACCTCATTATTTTCCTAATGTCCTTAACCATTTCAGAAGCATAGCTGGATAGCTAGGTGAACTTTGATGCATATTCATATACACTCAAATGAGTCCTATTTTAGTGTAAGGAACTCCAGTACCTTAACTTGTTTTAGTTCTCGGGGAATGAAATGCCCCAAGAAAGATTCTTCAAAACAAGCCCAGCTCGGATGTGGTGCATTATCATCTCTACCCCCATTCCACTGATCCAACCAAATCCTAACTGCATTCTTCAATTGGTATGCAACTTATTCAACTGTTCAACATCCACAACATAAATCACATTAAAAGCTTTCTTCAACTCCTCTAGAATGTTTTCTCAGTCCTCAGTAGTGCTCTAACTAGTGAAACTGGGATGATTCGTTCTCAAGAACGCCAGAATCCTTGAAGTGTCAACCCTTTCTTGTTGAGCTCATCTTTCTTGACAACCCTAGTAAGTCACAGCCTGACTCCACATCCTAATAACCTCATGGAACTCAGCGTTGGTAACTTCCCCTTGATGTTGAATTTCAAATGCATTGGGTAACTCTTATTCATGAGGTTCAACATTTTTACTAGCTGGGTGACTTCGTGCGGCTCTTCATGAAGTCATGGTTATTTTAAATACGCGCAAGAAGGAATAGAGAGAGACTTTTAGAGATAAACTCTAATCCATAAAATGAGTATGAAAGAAGTGACGAAATTCCTAAATATTGTAGACTCCTAATTAGAGATGTTGAACACTTCACACTAATTACTAGGACTGTAAAGATATGCCTTCATAGACTCTCTAGGACACTTGAACTATGTGCTATGATATCATGTTTTTCACGCCTCGAGACAACACGTTGGACGTGGCCGGAACCCTATGACAATTGCTTGCCTTTAGCAAGCCCTTGGCCTAGCTTACTTAACATAGTGGAATACTTACCTCCATAGTAAAAAAGAATTATTCACACAAGTATAACACCACAAAAATGTATTGGCCAAAATAGCACTTAATTCTCAAAATAAAATATCTGAAATATCAAGATGAAGAGAAACTCAAAAACTGATTATCTGATTGACTATCCACCTATGAAGCCTCTATAATACTAAGATGAATGTAGGGAAAACTCAAAAATATTCTATATGTAAAAAGATGGAAAGCATTTAAAGAGTCCCCAGAATGCAAGAAGGCTCACAAGTGACTCTACCTGCTCACACGATATCAAAAGGGCAGTGGATGCTGATCCTAGTTACCTGCATCTTCATCATAAGAAGATGAAGGTGAATTGGAATCTGTATATTGCATGTACAAGTATGAGATTTGGAATGCGACCAAAACATAAGCTTGGAAAGAATAACAAGAAAATATACCAATGGTTTTCTTAACTCATGATATATTGAACTTAATAAAAATAAACACACCTACAATATATATATATATATATATAAATATATATATATATATATGTGTGTGTGTGTGTGTGTATGTATAAAATCATTGTAAAACGGCAAAATAACTTAGTTCATTAAAAAATATGCAATAAGAAACCCAACTTTACATATATATATATATATATATATATAGGTAATATTATTTCTGTGAGAGATTCTTTAACTGATAACCATAATTGTGAGCCGAAGCAATGGAAAAACGTCTTACCTCACGTTGGAAGAGAACCATCTTATATATGTTGTCAATATAGAACATGAACTACGAAGTAGATCCACTAGTCTATGCGAAAAAGCAATGAGCAATCATCTAAAAAGTATGATCCTTCTTATGTCCATGTTGGCTACATGGTTTATAGGTGCTTGAGTTAGTATGAACTCGCGTTCCCATTTTGCTGCTCATTACTACACCTAAAATAAATAGTTCTTACGTTTTTAAAAGAATTTCTTCTCTGGTTTGAGATGCATTCTCAAACTTAGCTTTAAAAGCTCTCTTGGAAATGATAGTATCCTCATTACTTAACTAGCCAAACACTATTGGAAGCCTAGCGTCCTTTCTTGCTCAAAATGTAAGTACATGTGTAATTTTTAGGGAATACTTAATTCCCTAATAACATTGAGAGATAAATTCAACTCTTTACTCTATCATTATCTTGCAACTTGAGCCTTAAATCAAAGGTAAAAAGTTTGTTAAAGACTCTTGGAAACTCTAAGAACTTACTTTGAGTTGCTTCTTAACTTCTAGACATGAATCTCAATTTTCTTGACTTTGATGCTAACATTCCTTGAATTTGATTATGTTTTCAATGTTTATGATCTCATGCTGATGGATGATTTGATGATTTTAAGATGTACGATAGAGTATTAGAATCAACTAAGAAATATTGGTTCATCACTTAGGAACTAGTATGAAAAGATGGGGAATCAATTGGGTGTCTAGGCGTTCTTGGCGTTCTTAAACGGTGGAGTACGAGTCCCCAAACGTCATAGGCCATGTTGGGGCTCTCTCACTATGTTGACACTTCAAGTCTCTACGTATAAGGACTGTCATGTGTGCTATAGGAGTTTCAGTGCCCCAGTGCCCTATGGATAAGTGTTTCGATTTTTGTTCTCCATTTTTCATCTATAAAGCCTTTAACATCCATGGTTCTTTCCCCAAACACTTAAAATCAACAAACCATCAATACCCAATATATCAACTCAAAAACAACGCGGAAACACCAATCAAATTAACTCTAGGCATGCAACAACTCAACCAATAAGAATTCAATAATGTTCTTCAAGAACTTGACTTTTCATCATTCAATCTACTCCAAATTGTTGAATTAGAAAATTTAGTCTATGGCTGAACTGAACCAACACAAAATACATCACATACCTTAATCGGTATCATCCCCAACAAATTCCACTTGCAATTACTTGGCGTTCTTGGTGAAACGTTGATCTTTCTTCCTTTTCCTTCTTTTCTTTTCTCTTCTCCAAGCCTCAAGTGTAGTATAATTTTTCTAATCTTAAATAAACACTTATTTTTACCCCAAATAAATCCTTAAAACTAATTAGGAAATTGAGAGGTGAAAAAACTCGTTTGCCCTTACTTAAATCCGTAATTGGACTCTCCTCAGTTCATCAATCCAACTTCCGAAAGGTATATCTTCCTCATACGATATTGAAATCATGTAAACTCGGCACTGTTGGAGATATATTTTCAATGGATTTCCATGTACAAAACTACCCCCACTCATTATATGATAGAAGTTATGGCTATTTGAAAATGGAAAAAACTCACTTCATAAAATTAGGAAATATTTCTAGATTTTCGCCTTATTCTGAAAAGTGATTATTTTAAATTACGTAGATTATCCTTAATTATTTTGAGTTACTGATGTTACACTAACTACTTTCCTTTATGTTTTTCACTATACTTCGCACAAATAGGCTTTACAACATAAGGACTACCACCTTTTCCTTCTTCAGACTTGGGGTAGACATATTACCTTTGTTTAGACTTGGAGTCTTAGGAGAACCTTACTTAGGGATCCTCTACTTGAACCTCTAATATTGTCTTGGAATGATTACCAGTTTCGGCCCTTGTCCTCTTCATATCCCTACTAACTTGATTAAGATTTTTCTCCTCAATTTGTTTAGCATGGACCATGAGAAGGGATATGTCCATGCTAGGAATCAAAAATTCCACCTGCATTCATTAACCACAAGGTTGGATATACCCATGACGAATTTGTTCATCTTAGCACTAGCATCCGCCGCCATAGTAGGAGCATGTTTTGATAGTTGAGTGAACTTCAGGCTATACTCCTTCATACTCCTACTCCCTTAACGAATATTGATACTTGCAGTTCCCTCTCCCATAATTCTAAGGGGAAGAACCTACAAAGGAAAGATGTCTTGAATGAAGACCAACTAATCAAAAATTCTCTAACAAGTCTTTCCTCCTTTCATTGTTCATACCAAACATGAGACACATCAATAAGTTGATAGAGTCTAGTTCCTCCATTTATTTGGACGACACACCTATAGACTCTAGCACTTTTAACACTTCATCCATGAGTAGTCCTCCACTTTCGAGCCAAAGAAAGTAAGAGGGATTCATCCTCATGAAATCCTTAATCCTAGATTCGATAGTGCTAGCATTGGGATTCACTTGTACCCTTGAATACCAACAGACGTTACATACACTAGAGTAAAGTTATGACTAGCCGCTCTTATTTCAAATTTAGACATAGCACCTTCTTCAATCGGAACTTGAGGGTTTTAAGGAGCTTGAGGGGGAATCCCCTCATTCACATTGTCCTCTTCGTCCCATCTAGCATTGTTCCTTGTTTCATTCATTGTCTATAAGCACAAGAAAAGGATTAGAAGAAAGTACTAGATAGAGTTAGGAATCCCATGTACAAGACTCTACCTAAGGGTGTCATCTGTAACATCAATCCTAAATTATTCTCAACCTTATACTCTATTACCATGTTTGTAACGATCGAGGAGCACCCCTTAGTCGTAACAGGCTTCTTCATCCTCGAGAAGACTTACAAAAGCCCTTAGCATTTGTCAATGCATGTATCATATAATAAATATATGGAAAAAAATTATAAAATTTACTTTGGATGTTCAACTTCACTTCATAAATGAAAATAGAGTATAAATTCGTCACTCAATACAATTTAACATAGGATATGTAAATTTTGGATTATCCCTTACATCAACAAGTATTCTAGAATGAGGAAATACAATAATGTCTTCGAACATAAGCAAAGAACTAAAAGGTATATCATAAAACTTTTATCCTCAGACATGAGGACTCACCAACATTGAGAAGCAACTTCCATGTATCCGTGAAAAGCGACGTTGATTACTCAATGGACCGAACATACTTTGTTTTAAAAAAAAGGAAAAACATATGGGTTGTTACATTAATTGTCCTAAATATAGCTTTTATGCATAAAAATCATCAATCCATGTTTAAAAGGACATTTTAGTCAAAATATGTTTTTACCAAGTAAATCCAATATACACATAAAATAATAAACATAATCCAATGCAACATGATATAGTCCCGACATATACAAAACCCAAGCAATACTTGTGCAATGCAAAGAATAGAATTCCCTAACCTTATTCAAAACTAAGTATCACATTAACAAACCTACTTCATACATACATTCATAATCTCATATTTCATCATGATCTTCTATATTCATATAGATCATACATAGATTAACATACATGAGATATAATAAACAGAATCACAAAAGAACCCTACTAGAACCATCCCTTAAGATTCCACCAGTGTATTGTCGAAGAGAAGTTTCATACTCTCCGTCACACTATGTAGAAAACCCCTCAATAAAACCCCTAGTTAGAATCCATACATTTAGTTTATTGATTTACTTTTACATTGGAGAAAGAGTTTGCAATAATCGACATTAGACCACGTGAGCTACATGGAATTTGGTGTTCTACTCCCACACTAAAAAAAAAGGGTTAACACTTACCTAATGGGTAACCTTTCTTACATATCTATCTCGGTGGATCAACTAATCTAGAGTCCTATGTGGACACCTAACTAGGATGACCTAAGGGATATTACATAGGATAGGTGAATGAAATAAACCCATCTAGACATTGCGCAACTAGATTTTTAGGGAGTTCTATGAAGGAATTCTAATGAGTGTTTCTTTGTACATGTTCCTTATGCATGACTTTGTAGTATTTGTGTACTGAATATGAAGATGTGCATGGTATGAGTATATTTGATGTGGTTTTATTCTTATGTGCATAAGTTGGTCTTAATGATTATATGATGAAGGTATTGTTGACATAAATGAAGTAGTATATATGGAACTGTTGATATATGAAATATTTTGTTAAGGCTTGTGATCTCATGATAGGTTTAATAAGTATGTATCGGGTTATGGGGGGCTAAAATCTATATTGAACTAATGGACTTAGATATTGATTGTGAGTAAGGTTTTATAATTTTGTATTTGAAGTGAGGTGAATAGATGTGCTAGATGATGTAGCTTATTATAAATTCCATTACAGTCTTGACTTAAAAGTGTCTATGATCTATTATACTCATATTACGGTATGTGTTGGATTATGTAGGTTGTATGTATGCTTTATTTGTGGCCTTATGGTGGTGCATTGTACCAAGCATCAATAGAGGCTTACTTTGGGAAATAGGAAGTAAGAAGAAAAGGGTTCACTGTAAAGAGGAAACAGATTACTGTAAAGTGACCCTAAATGTGTCTTAAATTTTATGTGTGATTTTATATGATGTTTGGCATTTGGAAATGTATATATGAAATATGTAAATTATATAAATGATACAGTATAAATGTTTTATGAAGATTTGCTCGAAAAATTATGAAGTATGATTTCAAGAAAATGTCTCCTTTAAAAGCATTGTTTGCATGGTTGCAATACTTGGTGCATTCTTTTACTAACTCCATTCTTCTCTAATTTTTATAAAAAAGTTTAGGTTATGGATGCTTAAAAGAATGTCTCTATGGTTGAGGAGCATTATATGTGATTCACAAGCTCAAGGAAATGAATCCTTAAGTCAAATGATCTCCTGCATTATGGTTTACTATAAAGTGTAGCATTATCGTACAAATGATTTGTTTTATAAGGGTCGTGTCCTTAATGTACTTTTATAATATTGAGTGTAGGATGAGAAAATGAGATTAGAGGCTTATCTAAGTATGATGATATTATATATATAGATATATATATGAAGTAACTTTCTAGCATATGATGTGCTAAGAAAATTTTAAATTTTTGGCTAAATTTACCTATGAAAGTGCGATGAAGTATTACTATCGGATTATATAAGACCTCCAAGAGGTCAAGTACACCATGTTACTTCTGAGGGGTACTCCCCCGATGTGACAAATGTGGTATTAGGTAATGAGGTTTATGAAAGTGGTTATAGGTTCTAAAAGTCTCACATTTCCACGTCTAGTAGACTCTCGATGTCACGACCCAAACTGGGTTGCGACTAGCACCCACACTTACCCTCCTATGTGAGCGAACCAACCAATCTAAACCTTAACATTTCAATGTAATAACAACAGAAAGTAATGCGGAAGACTTAAACTCATTAATAAAAACCAATTCAATAACTATCAATATTCAACACCTATTATTCCCAAAACCTGGAAGTCATCATCACAAGAACATCTACTTTAAACTACTAATTCTAAGAGTTTCTAAGAAGCTAAAAATACATAAGAAGCTAGTCCGTGCCGGAGGTTCAAGGCGTCAAGACATGAAGGAGGAGATCCAGCCCAAGCTAGAAGCGTTAGCTCACCCTGAAGATCCGGTGTGACGAAGACTGGCTTGAATTACTGTTGAGTCGAAGATGACGGCACGTTTGCTGCATTCCACAAATAACAAGAAGAAAAACAATAAAAGTATGGGTCAGTACAAAACACGGGTACTGAGTAGATATCATCGGCCAACTCAAAATAGAAAACAGTATGTATTAAGCAATATCATAAAATCAACTAATATCCTTAGCATGCAGCATTTACAGTTACCATAACCCTTGGTTACAACACCAAGCACATCAATGAGGACTCACACCTCCTCATCATACTCATTTGGCAATTTAGTTCATTAGATTGAATATATTAACATCTTTCAAAATTCATTATCTTTATTCCCCTCATGTCGGTACGTGACACTCCGCTCCTCAATATACTATCCTGGTGTCGGAACGTGACACTCCGATCCTCATATACTATCCTGTTACCGGAATGTGGCACCCGATCCATATTCTATCCCGGTGTCGGAGCGTGACACCTGATCCATATTCTATCCTGGTACCGAAACGTGGCACCCGATCCATATACTATCCTGGTGTCGGAACGTGACACCCGATCCATATTCTATCCTGGTACCGGAACGTGGCACCCGATCTATATACTATCCTGGTGTCGGAACGTGACACCTGATCCATATTCTATCCTGGTACCGGAACGTGGCACCCGATCCATATACTATCCTGGTGTCGGAACGTGACACCCGATCCATATTCTATCCTGGTACCGGAACATGGCACCCGATCCATATACTATCCTAGTGTCGGAACGTGACACCCGATCCATATACTATCCTGGTGTCGGAACGTGACACTCCGATCCTCATATACTATCCTGGTACCAGAACATGGCACCCGATCCCCTAATCTCACTACTTTCATTCATCAAGCCTTCTTTTATACCAAGGCATCATCATTAACAAAGTAGATTAGGGTTTCTTTTCAAGATTTGGGATTCAATAGCTTCATCATGCTTATTTATTCATAATTACATAATCACATCATTCATGCAAGCATACAATTAAGCATATAGAAGTTTCACAATACTACTAACACATATCATTCGCTATTAAGAGTTTGCTACGAATAGCATGAAAACCATAACCTACCTCCACCGAAGAATTGGAATCAACAAGCAATTTCCCAAGCATTGTTATTCCTCTCGCTCGATCCTCTTCGTTTCTCTCTCTCTCTCTACTCGTTCTCTTTCTTTTTCTTTGTTCTTTCAAATTTTCTTATTCCAACTCTCTTTCTTTTAGCCTAATTAGTATATAATTAAGAATAAAAGATGGCAATAATACCCCACTAATTAACTTAGGGTTACCTCTTTTAACCCCCAAGAATTTGAGTTATTAATATAAACCCACGAAATCTATAATTAATGAAAGAATTGTCCCAAAACGTCCCTTAAAACTTAACCAGAAATCCAACTCCAACTGGGATTACGCAAATTGTGACGGGCCGTCGCGCCTACGACGGTCCGTCCTGCTGTCCGTCGCATAGTTCAGAGACCCAAATTTCCACCAAGGGTCTGTGACGGTCCGTCACACCTGTGACGGTCCGTCCTGCCATTCCGTCACAAAGTTCATAGAGTTGATTTTCAGTACCCAATTTCAGATTTTCTAAGTGCTTTGAAACGTTGGATCATGACGGTCCGTCACACCTGTGACGGTCCGTCCTGCCATTCCGTCACAAAGTTCAGAGAGTTGATTTTCGGTACCCAATCTTAGATTTTCTAAGTGTTTTGGGAGGAGACACCCTCGACGGTCCGTCGTGCCCATGACGTTCCGTCGTGCCCATGACGTTCCATCGTGCCCATGACGTTCCGTCGTGGGGTCCGTCGCTTCTACCAGTTTTTCCAGAATTGAAGTATGTTGCTCAAAACGACTAAACGGGTCGTTACATTAGATACCAATTTACCCATCGTTCGTCCCTGAATGATCAAAAGAAGGAAAACAAGGGCGAAAAAGGAGTACCTGAATCTGTAAACAGATGTGGGTATTTTTCTCGCATATCCGCCTCCTTCTCCCAAGTGGCTTCTTCAACCGGTCGATTCTTCCATTGCACCTTGATGGATGAAATCTCTCTTGACCTCAACTTGCGATCTTCTCTATCTAAAATAGCAACAGGATCCTCCTCATAGGACAAGTTCTCATCAAGCAAACTGAATCCCAACGGATAATGTAATTTCCATCCCCATGATATGTTTTCAACATTGACACATGGAATACCGGATGTACTCCGGACAGCCCTGGGGGCAAGGCTAACTCATAAGCCACCTCCCCTACTCGCTTGAGTACTTCAAATTGTCCAATGTACCTTGGGCTTAGTTTACCCCTTTTTCCAAACCATATCACCCCTTTCATTGGTGAAACTTTCAACAAGACTTGTTCACCCTCCATGAACCCTAAGTCTCTAACCTTTCGATCTGCATATTCTTTTTGTCTACTTTGCGCCGCTAGGAGCTTTTCTTGAATAGACTTCACTTTCTCTATCGAATCCCTTAAAAGGTCAGTACCCCAAGGCCTAACCTCAAATGCATCAAACCAACCAATGGGAGACCTACATCTCCTACCATAGAATGCTTCAGATGGGGCCATATCAATACTTGAGTGATAGCTATTATTGTATGAAAACTCCGCTAAGGGTAGGAAGCTATCCCAATGGCCACCAAACTCTATCGCACATGCACGAATTATATCCTCCAAAACTTGAATCGTCCTTTCAGACTAACAATCGGTCTGAGGATGGAACGCAATACTAAGGTCCAACCTAGTACCCAATTCCGCATGCAATGTTTTCCAAAACATAGAAGTAAACTGCGTACCTCTATCTGATATGATGGATAGTGGAACCCCATGCAATCGCATCACTTCCGAGATGTAAAGTTTGGCTAACTTTTCTGCATTGTAAGTCACCTTGACCTGAATGAAATGAGCAGATTTAGTTAACCTATCCACAATCACCCAAATAGAATCAAACTTTCCCAATGTATTGGGAAGACCAACCACGAAGTCCATTGCGATCCTCTCCCTTTTCCATTCCGGAATGGGCATTCTCTGAAGTGTTCCTCCGGGCCTTTGGTGTTCATACTTTACTTGTTGACAGTTTGGACACTTGGCAATAAAGTCAACAATATCACGCTTCATTCTACTCCACCAAAAGTGTTGTTTTAGGTCACGATACATCTTGGTTGCACCCGGATGTATAGAATACCTTGAACTATGAGCTTCTGTCAGAATAGTGTTGATCAAATCATCAACACGGGGCACACATACCCTTCCCTTGATTCTCAAAATACCTTCCTCATCGATTTGTGCTTCCTTAGCCTCCCCTCGCAATACTTTATCTTGAATTCTTCTTAGTTTCTCATCATCAAACTGTTTTCCCTTAATTTTGTCAAGAAAAGAAGATCTTGACTCCACACAAGCCAACAATCCTCCCTTCTCATTTACTTCTAATCTCATCAAGTCGTTAGCTAGAGTCTGAACCTCTCTAGCTAATGGGCGTCTAGAGGCTTGCAGGTGAGCTAGACTTCCCATGCTTCCCGCTTTTCTACTTAAAGCATCTGCCACAACATTTGCCTTCCCCGGATGATACAAAATGGTGATGTCGTAGTCCTTCAGTAGTTCCATCCATCTCCGTTGCCTCAAGTTCAAATCTTTCTGAGTAAAGACACACTGAAGACTACGATAATCCGTATAGACCTCACACTTAACCCCATCTAAATAGTGTCTCCATTGCTTTAATGTAAACACTACCACGGCCAATTCCAAATCGTGGGTTGGATAGTTACGTTCATGCACTTTTAATTTCCTCGAAGCATAAGCAATCACACTCTTCTCTTGCATTAGTACTGCACCAAACCCGAATAGGATGCATCACAATAAACAATGAAGTTCCTACCCTCTACTGGCAAGGTAAGGATAGGTGCGGTAGTCAACAAAGTTTTGAGCTTCTGAAAGCTTTCCTCACACTCATCTGACCATACAAATGGAACATTTTGCTTAGTCAAGTTCGTCAATTGGAAAGCAATAGAAGAGAATCCCTTGACAAATCGGCGGTAGTAGCTAGCTAACCCAACAAAACTCCTTATTTCTGACACATTAGTAGGTCTTACCCAATTCTTCACTCTCTCAATCTTAGAAGGATCCACCATCACTCCTTCCTTAGAAACCACGTGCCCCAAGAAGGACACTGCATCTAGCCAAAACTCACACTTAGAGAACTTGGCATAAAGCTTTTTCTCCCTCAACATTTCCAATATCATTCTCAAATGCTCTTCATGTTCCCTCGTGCTCTTTGAGGACTGAAAAAGAGTTGAGTGGCATATCTGGATAGTGCACGAAACTTAGCCTCATAAGCATTAACCAACATCCTACTTTCCTCTAGGCTCAAGAACTCATCCCTTTTCCTATCCCTCATAGTACGGGGGATATACTTCTCCATAAACAAACTAGAGAATGAGGCCCAAGTCATAGGTGGGGACTCTATTGGTTGACACTTGATATGTGACCGCCACCACATTTTGGCGTTCCCTTGAATCTGATAAGTCACAAACTCCACACCAAACCATTCTACTATACCCATTTTGTGTAGTAGCTCGTGACAGTCAACCAGAAAATCATAAGCATCCTCCGATTCCGCACCCTTGAAGACCGGAGGTTTCAATTTCAAGAACTTACTGAAAAGTTCATGCTGATCATTTGTCATTATAGGCCCAGTAGTCAGACGTGTAAATGTACTTATTCCTAATGGAACATCCATGCGGGGAGCCATAGTAGCCGCATGTTGTACCTCTGAAACCGGAGGTGTTGGCGCAGAAAACACTGAAGGTGCCAGACCTTGATCAGACAGCCCACTGAGATAGGCGAGAACCTGATTGATCATCTCTGGGGTAGGTTGGGGTGGCAATCCCTCATCCTGCACTTGTTCAGTTTCCCCATCCTCCCCTTCTCTTATTACCTCCTCAGTCGGTGGAGGAGTCACTGCCCTAGTATCAGATGGGCTAGGTGCTCGTCCTCTTCCCCTAGAGGACGTCCTCCCACGACCTCTACCACGGCCCCTTGCCGTTGTTCTTCCTCGAGCCACAGCCCCAGTGGCTGGCTCAGTTGTTTCTTGTCTGTCCGGTGTTGGTGTTGGCGTAGTCGTTGCTCTAGTTCTAACCATCCGCGAAAGAGAGTGAAGATGGTCAGATACCAATTCGTATCGCCTAGATACCAATTGGACTCAAGTAGTAGCACGAAAGAAAGAATGAAAGAGTGAAATTTTCCTAAAGTCTTATAGCCTCTCAAAGAAAAGTAAAGGCGTCCCCCTACCGTTCCTTAAGACTCTACTAGACCTGTTCTTGTGTGATGAGACCAACGAACCTAATGATCTGATACCAAGTTTGTCACGACCCAAACCGGGTTGCGACTGGCACCCACACTTACCCTCCTATGTGAGCGAACCAACCAATCTAAACCTTAACATTTCAATGTAATAACAACAGAAAGTAATGCGGAAGACTTAAACTCATTAATAAAAACCAATTCAATAACTATCAATATTCAACATCTATTATTCCCAAAACCTGGAAGTCATCATCACAAGAACATCTACATTAAACTGCTAATTCTAAGAGTTTCTAAGAAGCTAAAAATACATAAGAAGCTAGTCCGTGCCAGAGGTTCAAGGCATCCAGACACGAAGATGACGGCACGTTTGCTGCATTCGACAAATAACAAGAAGAAAAACAATAAAAGTAGGGGTCAGTACAAAACACGGGTACTGAGTAGATATCATCTGCCAACTCAAAATAGAAAACAGTATGTATTAAGCAATATCATAAAATCAACTAATATCCTTAGCATGCAGCATTTACAGTTACCATAACCCTTGGTTACAACACCAAGCACATCAATGAGGACTCACACCTCCTCATCATACTCATTTGGGAATTTAGTTCATTAGATTGAATATATTACCATCTTTCAAAATTCATTATCTTTATTCCCCTCGTGTCGGTACGTGACACTCCGCTCCTCAATATACTATCCTGGTGTCGGAACGGGACACTCCGATCCTCATATACTATCCTGGTACCAGAACGTGGCACCCGATCCATATTCTATCCTGGTGTCGGAACGTAACACCTGATCCATATTCTATCCTGGTACCGAAACGTGGCACCCGATCCATATACTATCCTGGTGTCGGAACGTGCCACCCAATCCATATTCTATCCTGGTACCGGAACGTGGCACCCGATCCATATACTATCTTGGTGTCGGAACGTGACACCCGATCCATATTCTATCCTGGTACCGGAACGTGGCACCCGATCCATATACTATCCAAGTGTCGGAACGTGACACCCGATCCATATTCTATCCTGGTATCGGAACGTGGCACCCGATCCATATACTATCCTAGTGTCGGAACGTGACACCCGATCCATATACTATCCTGGTGTCGGAATGTGACACTCCGATCCTCATATACTATCCTGGTACCAGAACGTGGCACCCGATCCCCTAATCTCACTACTTTCATTCATCAAGCCTTCATTTATACCAAGGCATCATCATTAACAAAGTAGATTAGGGTTTCTTTTCAAGATTTGGGATTCAATAGCTTCATCATGCTTATTTATTCATAATTACATAATCACATCATTCATGCAAGCATACAATTAAGCATATAGAAGTTTCACAATACTACTAACACATATCATTCGCTATTAAGAGTTTGCTACGAATAGCATGAAAACCATAACCTACCTCCACCGAAGAATTGGAATCAACAAGCAATTTCCCAAGCTTTGATATTCCTCTCGCTCGATCCTCTTCGTTTCTCTATCTCTCTACTCGTTCTCTTTCTTTTTCTTTGTTCTTTCAAATTTTCTTATTCCAACTCTCTTTCTTTTACCCTAATTAGTATATAATTAAGAATAAAAGATGGCAATAATACCCAACTAATTAACTTAGGGTTACCTCTTTTAACCCCCAAGAATTTTAGTTATTAATATAAACCCACGAAATCTATAATTAAGGAAAGAATAGTCCCAAAACGTCCCTTAAAACTTAACCAGAAATCTGACTCCAACTGGGATTACGCAAACTGTGACGGGCCGTCGTGCCTACGACGGTCCGTCTGCTGTCCATCGCATAGTTCAGAGACCCAAATTTCCACCAAGGTTCTGAGACGGTCCGTCACACCTGTGACGGTCCGTCACACCTGTGACGGTCCGTCCTGCCATTCCGTCAAAAAGTTCAGAGAGTCGATTTTCAGTACCCAATTTCAGATTTTCTAAGTGCTTTGAAACGTTGGATCATGACGGTCCGTCACACCTGTGACGGTCCGTCCTGCCATTCCGTCACAAAGTTCAGAGAATTGATTCTCCGTACCCAATTTAAGATTTTCTAAGTGTTTTGGGACGAGACACCCTCGACGGTCCGTCGTTCCCGTGATGTTCCGTCGTGGGGTCCGTCGCTTCTGCCAGTTTTTCCAGAATTGAAGTCTGTTGCTCAAAATGACTAAACGGGTTGTTACACTCGATCATCTGTGTTGAAACGCGAAACATCTATGAGCTAGAGGATATAGGACGATAGAGTTTCCCTTCTGCATCATTCTCATATCGTGCCATAGAACTTAACTCTATAAGATGTCTCTGTTATGTTTTCTTATCTACTAGTATTTTAGATATGATTGCTTGGATGAGATGGTCATCTATGCTTGAGGGAGTAAAGGTTATTCTTGATTCTTATCTTGGTTTTATGGTTTGATAAATATGTGTGAAGCTGATTTTTGAATGTTTTGATAATGTGAAGCCAATTATGGCTATCTATGCGAAATATGAGAAATTATATGTTATGTTGATATGATTTCCCTTGTGGATATATATGAGACCTGTAACAATCCTAAAAAAATCGAATAGACAAATACTTAAGGTGATTTAATTATTATTTAAAAATCTAAAATTATAAGGGCATAATGGTCCTTTCATGTATTAATTAAAATAAATAAGATTTGGATTAATTTAACTAAATCCTATGTTGACTAAGTCTTGAATTAACACTCCTAAACCTATGCTAACACTCTCCTAATCACGTTTGTCACCTCTCCATGATTAAAAAATATTGTCTTGTTCTCTCTTCCAATTAACGTGAAAAAACAGAAACTTTTTTTTAAAAAAAGATTCTTCACACTTGAAGAACTCACGAAAAAGTCTAAGGAAGCAGGTTAATCAAAAACGTTAAGGTAAGGGAGATTTCCGTCGAGTTGGTGGTGGCACTTCAGGTGAATTGGGTGTGGTTTTGGAGACAAGTTTGGGCAGCAACTTTAATCTTGAACAACGTCAAAAGGTATGGGTTTCTCTCTTGGAATTGTTTCTACAAGAGTATTTTCCTTCGAACGATTCTCAAGTCTTGAAAACTAAGGTTGTTCCCCTTTGTATGTCCTTGTTATTGGCACTCAAACGAATTCGTAGGATGGGTATTTTGTGCTGCTAGATTTAGGTATGAATTATGTATTTATATTAATTGTGAACACGTTTTATTGGACAGAAATTATGAAAACAATATTCAAAGTGTAACAAAAAAATTTGGAGTAGCGTGTGCATTGTGGGTAGTGGCTATAGCGACTTTTTTGGGGTCGAATGTTCATGTGTTTTTTGTGTATTTTATCTGTCTAATGTGTGTGCAATGTGGTGTTCATTCTAATGAAAAATTTTGGGTTGAATATCACTCTTTTATATAAGTAAACTCATGAACGAAGAATGTTTGTTTGAAAAACACTCTTTTAACTAAGTAAACTCATTAAAGAGTGACTAAAAATGAGTGATGAATAAAAAAAATTCCAGATTTCATACCGTCCCATAAGGTTAAATTCTGAGTTATAAAAAAAGGAAATAAATAAGTGAGGTCAATTGGAATTGAACCCAAGACCTCACATGTTGAGAAGGCTGAGGAAAAAAAAGGGGGCTAAGGGGAATCGAACCACATAGCTGCTGGTTATCGCGAGGGAGAAAAGGAAAAAAGGGAAAAGAAAAGAGGCTGGGGGGAATCGAACCTCTGGCAATTGATGTTTGCGCGAAAGGAAAAAAAATGGGGCTGGGGGGAATCGAACTCGCAACCTATGGGGAGGAGAAGAAAAATCAAGTAAACAAATAAATGGGAGGCGTGGGGTTCGAACCATGACCTCCCTGTACGCGTGAGGAAGAGGAAAAAAAAGGGGGTAGATGCGAAATGTGGGGATCGAACCCACAACCTCAGCGATTAAGGGGGATGCGAAAATAAATAAGGAAATAATGTCAGGATGTGGGGATTCCATCCCACAACTTCACTGCCACTCGTTTTTTTGTAAAAAAAGAAGAAGAAAGAAACAAGATAGAGGGATTATGGGGGTTTGAACCCACCACCTCACAGTCTCCTCCTCAGCGAAATTAAAAGAAAAATAAGGGGGTTCTGGGGGTTCGGACCCACAACCTCCCTATTGTAGAGAATTTAATTTCTTAAAAATCAAAGGGGTTGTGGGGGCTCGAACCCCCAACGCTTCGGTTAACTAAGAGAATATTAAAATGGAAAATTAACTCTTTCATGTTAATGTTGAGATTTAATTTAGAATTCTAATTAAAATGGAAAATTAATTCTTTCATGTAACTGTTGAGATTTAATTTAGAATTCTAATTAAAATAGAAAATTAATTCTTTCATGTAAATGTTGAGTTTTAATTTAGAATTCTAATTAAAATAGAAAATTTATTCTTTCATGTAAATGTTGAGTTTTAATTTAGAATTCTAATTAAAATAGAAAATTAATTCTTTTATATAAATGTTGAGATTTAATTTAGAATTCTAATTAAAATAGAAAATAATCCTTTCATGTAAACATTGAGATTTAATTTAGAATTCTAATTAAAATAGAAAATTAATAATTTAATGTATATTTTCAGATTTGATTTATTCTATTGTTATAAATATTAGAAATAAGCTATGTTTAAAACACTTAATACTAATGATGAGATGAAAAATCATCTAATGAGCTATGTTGTCCTCATACAAGAAGACAAGTTCCATGATGTATGAGTTGAATGTAATGGAACTTCATACTGAGAACCGATAGGCTAGCTATGAGCAGTGATGCCTTCTTTCGGGAAGGGCGAAGGTTCACATAACTCTCATGAGATAAGACTGTCTGGGTTGCCGTGTATGGGTCTCCATACATCTCCTATTCTTTGAACCTATACTGCCAATATAGGGATCTGGCGGGGTTAAATTCACGTATACGCTATCATGTTATTTAGTCACTTTGGTCGGTTATTCCACCTATTTTCGGTGTGGGGGACACACTTAATTTTATGATGCTCACTTGATCTATGTCAGTTAAAGTTAAAGTTACCAATGAATGAATGAGGCTAGCATCAAATCGATCATATAATGTGATGAATGATACCGAAGGAGTTAGTATAGGGTAATCAGGTGGTGAGCTACATTCAGGTAATGAAATTGTGTTATTCCTGATCATTGCACAACAAACCCGATGAAAGTCTTAAACTACATCCTAGTTATAGCTGGTGTTCACACTAGCCTAGGAATTAAATGAAATGAATTAGGTATCAATGAATGAAGACGACTGTGTGTTTTGTAATGATTAATTCCTAGTTGAGGTCCCATAAGTTGAAACCTCATTTTGGGAAATCTTAATGTCAAGTCCATGATAACAAGATCTCATGTCATATGAATGAATAATATGAAAGAAGCTATGTTTTATATGTTATGTGCTACGATATGTGTTGTATGAAGATGCTATGTGTTGTGTGCAATACGATAATCATAATCATGCATGTTACTTTCATGGCATTACTTTCCCAATCTCAATTTGGCAAGTCTTCTGACTTGACTTCCAAAAATAATTTCGTTAGGAAGGAGCCATTCTTTCTCATGCATGTCCTTGGTGTGTGCTTTCATATACCCATACTTAGTACAAGTGTGTACTAATTCCATACAAACATCTACTTTTAGGTGCACGCACAGGTGGGCGGTAAAGCTACAGGTTTGTCATTGCAGCTATCCAGACGTCATCAATAATCCGGAGTTTTGTAGGTCCTCCTGCTTTCGAGGATGCTATTGTTTCACATTCTAGAGTAGTTTTAGAGTTGAGGTAGTGGATCATGTTCCACTAGCGTTTCTTTCTTTTTTCGGTTCAGACTTTGTATTGGTGCTATTTTGGCCATTATACAATTAATACTTAATGAATTATTTCTTTCAGTTGCTTATCTCTTTAATGTTAGATAGTTGATGACGACGATTATGAAATGTTAAGAATGTCTAGAAAGTATGATTAAAGAATCAAAAGTTTCAATTTTTCCGCCAAAATTAACCTATGTAAAGTAAGGACGACGTAAGTAGGCTTGTTTGAAACCTGTGAGAGGTGAACGATGCCGGTCTCGTCTAGGGTCTAGATTCTAGTTGTGAAATGACCTTTCTGTACTATACCAATATATCAACCCACACTCAACCCCATGATCCTAATATTCAACTAGGGCTTTTACCACCATTAATCATAAGGCCAAAATCATCCCCAAATTATAATTATCGAGGATTCTAAGTCGTAGGAATCAAAATACATATTAGGAGAGTAATCAACTTATCTTTAGCGAGAGAAATTGTTAAAGTCTAATAAGAAATGTCTTGGATCTTTGCTTAGTTGTCAAGAATGAAATTTTTCATAAAATAACGATTTTGGGTGTTTAATTTATTAATTCGCAACTAGCCCACCAAAGTGGGTACTATACGACCAAACACACCCAACCTTGGTGATATTAATCACTCCTCAGATTCGTGGAAATAGACAGAACCTCACAATTTCAGTTCCAAAATATCATTTCGCAACACACCTCTAAACCAGGATGTTCTAAAAATATATTGTCACGCCAAGATATATTATAGAAATATACTCACCCAAATTTTATTATGTAAAGCCAAAAAGTCTTCTTAACGCCTCAGATATTCACTCACGTGATTAAATTCACAATTAAATCCCTCTTTCAATACCAGATTGCCCTACGCCTCACTAGAATCCCATTTCTTCAAAGTCTATCCTAGGTTAAAAATTTATAAGATAATACTCAAAAGTTCTATAGCACATGTTTCTTCCCCCCATTGACTTATACACAATGACATGAAAGGGTCATGACACATATAAGAAATAGAATGACCTCTAGTCATAGAATACCTATCACAACCCAAAAATGGAAGTGATGGCACTCGTCTTATCCCACCAAGACAAGTCAGCCTAAAACTCAACCATTACAATCAAGTGCGGGAATAAAAATTAAGTAACTTAATAAAAACCCAAAAACCTAGTAGTCATGTGTACAAGCCTCTAAAATATTACAATTGACTCAAAAGAAAACTCAAGTCTCAAATGAACTTGTCTCAAGAATAGAACAATATCATAACTAAGGAGAAGAATGTCTGCTGAGATGGAAATAGCTACCTCAAAAATCTCCAAGAAGCCTCGGAAAAGAAGATAAATGACAAGTACAACAAAAATCCAGGCTCATAACCTACAAAATATTTTGTAGAAGCTACGGTTGAGTACAAAACCACATGGTACTCAGCAAGTAAACCTCTAAAAACTAGCAAAAGGGATGAAATACTGCTACTCCTACCACCCCCAACCGAACCTCCACAACTACAACCTGCATTAAAATCAAGCCAACCTAACATCTCACAGTTTACATAGCACGTAGATCAATAACAACACTTAGACAAATTACATATCCTCAACTACAACATTTCAACAAATTACATATCCTCAACAACAATTCTTTAACAAATTACATATCCGCAATAACAAGCTCATTATTGATCAATCACAGTTTCCGCAGAAAGGAAATCAGAAGAGCAGCAAAACACGATATCAAGTTCACTAATGATATGTATGTGCAATGCATTGGAATGGAATGTCAAGTATAATGATGCATGTCTGACCTAGTGATACACACCCGCTGTCTCTCAGTTTGGGATCCATGGGGAACATATTTGTCCATGCATCTGTCGCGGTGCATGACACGACCCTCGATAATGGTAACAATCACTACGCTTGACACGTCCCTCGAAATATAGTATCCATCAGGCGCGCGATACGTCCCTCGAAATGGTACATCCAATTAATTACTCATTCTTTGTCAATGCACATAACACTTGTAACAATTAATACCTCAGAATAATGCAGATGACAAGTTCACACAAATGATGAGGAGATGACCATTTCCATAATATCGCACACTTCACAACCGCACAAACATGAAGTCACATCAACAATTATTCAACAAGTCATTAACCTTTTCTCAACACATCACACATAAACAATTGATCACATTGCCTTTTGTTATCATTTTTTTTCATCATTAGAATTAAACAATGTGGACAAGCCAACCCATAACCAATCCCATTACTCCCAAAACATATACCACAAGGAAATACACGCATTTAATACACTTAACAAAAGTTTAGAAATCCACTTGCCTGAAAACAATAAGAATTTACTTCGTGACTTGAGCCTTTCCCATTTGTTAAACTTTCAACTCAAACCAATCGAGTCAAATAACTAACCACAGTAAGATTTCAAAACTAAAAACACCCATATTACTATGTGTCAAGTCAATAACTCGCCTCGAATTTATAGTTATGTTCCTAACCTTGATGTCAATTAATATTTCAACTCTAATATTTCTCAAATTCAAACCTAGAGTTAAGTCGTAATTCCTCCAAACACTACAACCCTAATAGCTTTCATATAATATAACAAACTAAAAGATGGACCCTAATGAAAATGAGAAATCAGTAGCTTAAATCGGTACAGAAAACAACTTTCCTACCATTCTTTAAACACAATACAATCAACTTTAATTTTATTATAAAATAATAGTCCAAATTTTATCTAATCATGGAAAATTAATTCCATCACGAAGAATGCACAGTTACTTTGTCAAAAGGTGATACTATTTGTATATATTCCTCCCTCACCACACAAATAATCTCAAACACTTTGCCCTAAATTTCCAGAAAATACATTGGCTTCTTTTATCAAACATAAAATAATATGTATACCTTAAACATACAACAAATATTTCTAATTGTTATCCCCACATTAATTGCTCTTTGAAAATAGTCACAAATTCCCCAGGGACCCACGCAACACAAATCATCATAGCCAAACTTTATTTTATTTTATTTTTAAAAAAAAACATTCATGACAAGTTTTGTATTTTTCTCCTTTCGATTATTCTAACAATAAATATAAAATTAACAATAAGCAATCATCCAACCAATAATTATTTTGCATAAAAGAAAATAATAGAAATAACTTTGAAAGGATTTATAATACTTGCAACTTTCGTACAGTCTGGTGGCGTCGTCTTTTCCTCATTTTATTTTCTCTAAATTGATAAATCAAATATGATCTAAAAATTATAAAATTTTACTAATATATTCAATAATTACCCATCAATTAATCAACTCTAGTTAAATGAATATTTAATATTTCGAAAATGACCTTCAGGATCATTACATTGTCCACCACTAACAACCATGTTTGTCTTCGAACATAAAGTAAAACAAAATCAAATACTAGGGGATACCAAGAGCTAATGTATGACTTTCAGACTAAAGTAATACTTAGGACCATTCCATCAAGATTAACTATCACGAAGTGAAAATTCGAACCAAATTTTAGAAAATCTTTTAATTAGAAGTGATTACCAAGTCATAGACTAACCCATGAACCCCATATGAACCGAAACTAACTAGACCATAACACACCAATCAAGATAACTCTTATCTGACGTAACCAAGATAACCTTCTGAATGAAAATTAGCTACAACTATGAGTTAGCCTGAATCAACCACGAGACACGCATAATGCAGAAATGATCACTTTTATTTTCAAGATTTCCTTCTCACAATACAATCTTTCCTTGAACTTAAGTCATAAAAAATGCATTTCTAGACATCGAGTACTCATTAAGAGAGAATCAAACTTATCCAACCCAAAGAAGAAAGTTATCGAGTAAACACCTAGCAAATGATACACCCATGAATATAAAACCTCTAACAACACTCTGAAATAAATGTAACTATTTACGGAAGCTCTTCTATAAGTTCTCATAATAAAGGTTGTGTCTATATACATATTAAGATACTTAAACTATTTCAACAACGCCAAATTATCATAAATGTAATGACCATATCTGTCAAAGGCTCCTACTCTATCAAGAGGAACAAGAGGATCGGTACATCTGATCCATCAGAAGAAATTTACACATAGATGTAAAAAAACATGTGGACATATGCAACGAAAAATACTCCAAATAATGTCAAACGAAGTAGGTGGTCAACATAAGAATATACGGAATCAAGATTGAATAACACTAGATACTTTCTCCATAATGCCCATATAAATAAAATTATTTCATTTGACTCTTAACTTTTTTTTAGCTACCAACAATCTAAGAAACTGACCCCATTACAATATTAGAAATACTAGATTCATCGAACCCCACGTACTTCTCAATTACTCCATTGAATGTATGCTCTTAAAACCAACAAGCATCATAACTAAACAAGTCATTTACCTTACTCTCAAAATGTTAATAGTATTAAAGTATTTTTATCAAATACATTGTCGCCTTCAAATTGTAAAACTATGATGTTCTCTCTTTCCAAATAAGCATTTTATGAGAGATACAGGTCCCACCCAAGACTAACACTAGTTTCAAATATAAAAGCACTTTCCAACAATATAAAGTTATTGAATCACGTATAATGTGAAATCAACGTAATCTTTCAAATGCCAAATTTCAACAAACATTCAAAATCATCACATATCTCATACAAAAACTTATGAAATTCTTGGCCACTCCAATAATTCGATATACTATAAGATTATATCCTCTGATCACGATCAAATGCCTATGTAAAACATCATAATAGTTTGTATCATCCCATCAAGAAAGTAGTTTCAATTTCCTCGAAAATCTCATTAATCATGGAAAATTGTAGGTCAACAATGTTCAACACTTATAAGTTACCTATCATAATTTGAAAAATCTAGCCCCACATAATAATATAGAATCTTCCAATTGGCGTTGTTTGTCACCCAAAAAAAAATCTAATCTTCATAAAGTCACTGATAAACTCTAATTGAGTTACTGCCGAAGAAGTTCACATCTCTCAGTCATATATATATATTCATACGAAAATATCAATAAATGTTTCAACTACAATCAGGGTTTATACGTGAGGTCTTGATCCTTCACTTTTCTTAAATTCTTCCCATGAAATAAAATTCAATATATCTTGATCTCTTTAATACACCAAACTCCTATTCATTTTGTTGACTTCTTACTAATCTTATCATTTAACCAACCATCCATGACATTTTTATGTGAAATCCCCCTTAGGTATAATATTCCAAAGTAATCAAGTTTACAACTAAAATTATATCTAAGTCATCAAAAGTGTGTTATACTGAATGTGATCAATCATTTATTACCTTACAAATCCATGCCTTGAAAAAAATATACCACAAACCTAAACTCACAAAGAAAATCACAGATTTTGAATCTAAATGTGCAACCCAATCCTTTTATCTATAATTATGAACTCATATCTTGAAATTTTTTTTTAATCCACATATCTTAGTTTATCTTTGATCGTCTTTCCATGGAACTTATCATATCTTTTAGTATAAAAATCAACCGCACTCATTAAAAAACTCAAAACCACAAAATAATATTTTATAATCACATTCGAGTTGAACATTCATATACTCTTTTCTCAAGTTTTATTCATTAGTTTTTATTCAATCTGATGATCCTGTGATATTATATATTACCATAATCAAAGAAAAATGGGTGAAGTCACTTATCTGTAAATCCAATGCTCAAATCCTCTGAAAATATTCTTACTCCTCCGAATACACTATATCCCACTAATTTTGTCACGACCCAAAACGAGCCGCGAGTGGCACCCACACTTATCCTACTATGTGAGTGAACTAACCAATCTAAACCCCAACATTTCAACCATAATAACCAGAATATAATGCAAAAGACTTAAAACTCGTTAGTATAACCAATAAATAACTTCTAAAATTTAAAACTTATTATTCCCAAAATCTGGAAGTCATCATCACAAGAACATCCTATCCTCAAATTACTTAATCTAAGAGTATCTACAAAGCTAAAATAAGTAACCAGATGGTCCATGTCCGAACTTCAAGGACATCAAGACATGAATGAGAGAGAATAAAGTCCAAGCTAGGAAACAATATCTCACCGTGAAATCTGACGTGATGAAGACTGGCTAGAGTTGAGGACGAGTTGAAGTCGATGGCATGTTTGTTGCACTCCACACATAACAAAGAAGAAAATTACAAGTAGGGGCCAGTACAAGGCACGAGTACTGAGTAGGTATCATCGGCCAACTCAAAATAGAAAGCAATATATATCGAATAATAACATAAAACCAACCAGATACTTAACAGGTGTCAACAACAAGTACCATAACCATTGGCCACAAGACCAAGCACATCTATGAGGACTCAAGCGTCCACACCATACTCATTTGGGAAACAGGTTCTTTAAATCTGAGTATATTAGCATAATTCAAGATTCATTCTCTTTACTATCCTAGTGTCGGAACATGACAGTCCGATCCCCTCAATATTCATTCATCTTACTATCCTGGTGTCGAAACGTGACACTCCGATCCCCTAGTATCCTGGTGTTGGAACGTGACACTCCGATCCCCTAATACTATCCTGGTGTCGGAACGTGACACTCCGATCCCCTAATACTACGTGTCGGTTCGTTACACCCGATCCCCTAATCTCATTAATTTCTAGTTCATCAACCTTCTTTTATACCAAGACATCATCATTAACAAAGTGGGTTTAAGGTTTAAGATTCACAGCCTTATCTTTCAAATCCATTACCATTACATAACCACATCATGCAAGCACAAAATTAAGCAAATAGAAGACTTTTACAATACTGCCCAATACATATCATTGGCTATTAAGAGTTTACTATGAAATAGCATAAACTATAACCTACCTCCACCGAAGAATCGTGATCAAGAAATCTACTTCTCCAATGCTTTGCTTTCCTCTTCGTTTCTTCCTCTCTCGTTGGTTCTCCCCTCTTCTCTCTGTTCTTTCTATATTTTACTTATTCAAACTCTTTTTCTTTTACCCTAATTACCATATAATTAAGAATAAAAGATGGTAAAATTAACCTACTATTTATTTCAAAGTTATCTCCTTTAACCCCCAAGTAATTGAATTATTAATATTAAACCACTAACTTTATAATCATAAGCAGGAATAGTCCAAAACACCCCTTAAAAACTTTTAACAGAAATCCGACCCAGTCAGGGTTACGCCACCTGTGACGGTCCGTCATGACTGCGACGGTCCGTCATGCAGAGTCATCACAGAGTTCAGAGACTCAATTACATTAAAGACTCTGTGAGGTACATCGTACCTACGACGGTCCGTGCTGCTCTTCCGTCGTGAAGTTCAGATAGTTGTTCTCTGTACCCAAATTTCCCGAGTGTAAGTGATTTGGAACGAGACCCCCTCGATGATCCGTCGTGCCAATGACGGTCCTTCGTGGGATCCGTCGACCGAGACAACTATTACCAGAAATAAACTCTAATGCTCAAAACGACTATACAGGTCGTTACAATAGATACCAATTTACCCACCGTTCGTCCTCGAACGATCACATGAAGAAAAACAAGGGCGAGAATGAGTACCTGAATCTGTGAAAAGGTGTGGATATCTTTCTTGCATATCAGCCTCCTTCTCCCAAGTGGACTCTTCAACTGGACGATTCTTCTATTGAACCTTGATGGATGCAATCTCACTTGATCTCAACTTGCGGACTTCTCAATCTAAAATGGAAACATGCTCCTCCTTATATGATAAATTTTCATCAAAAAGAACTGAATCCCAGGAATGATGTAGTTTCCATCCCCATGGTATCTTTTCAACATAGACACATGAAATACCGGGTGCACTCATGAGAGTCCTAGGGGCAAGGCTAATTTATAAGCTACCTCCCCAACGCGCTTCACAACTTCAAATGGACCAATGTATCTCGGACTGAGCTTACCCCGCTTACCAAACCGCATCACCCCTTTCATGGACGAAACCTTCAACAAAACTTGCTCACCCTCCATAAACTCCAAGTCGCTAACCTTTCGATCTGCATATTCTTTCTGTCTGCTTTGAGCCGCTAAAAGCTTTTCTTGAATGCATTTCACTTAATCTAATGATTCCCTCAGAAGGTTAGTACCCCAAGGTCTAACCTCAAATGCATCAAACCACCCAATGGGAGACCTACATCTTCTCCCATACAGTGCCTCAAATGGGTCCATATCAATACTTGAGTGATAGCTATTGTTGTATGAGAACTCTGCTAAGGGTAAGAAGTTATCCCAATGAAGCATATCCTCCAAGACACACATGCATGAAGCATATCCTCCAAGACCTGAATCGTTCGCTCAGACTGACCATCGGTCTGAGGGTGAAATGCAGTACTAAGATCCAACGTAGTACCTAATTCAGCTTGCAATGTTCTCTAAAACATAGAAGTAAACTGCGTACCCCTATCTGATATGATGGAAAGTGTAACTCCGTGCAATCGAACAATTTCGGAGATATAAAGTTTGGCTAACTTCTCTGCATTGTAAGTCACCTTAACCGGAATGAAGTGAGCAGACTTAGTTAGCCTATCAACAATTACCCAAATGGAGTCATACTTACCCATAGTCTTTGGAAGACCAACCACGAAGTCCATTGAAATTCTTTCCCACTTACATTCAGGAATAGACATTCTCTGAAGTGTCCCTCCAGGCCTCTGGTGTTCATACATTACCTGCTGACAATTCGGGCATTGAGCAACAAAATAAACAATGTCACGCTTCATCCTACTCCACCAAAAATGTTGTTTTAGGTCACGATACATCTTGGTTGCGCCAGGATGTATAGAATACCTTGAACTATGAGCCTCTATAAGAATAGTGTGAATCAAATTATCGATGCGGGGTACACATACCCTTCCCTTAATTCTAAAAACACCTTTCTCATCGATTTTTGCTTCTTTAGTCTCTCCTCGCAATTCCTTATCTTGAATCCGGATCGGTTTCTCATCAGTAAACTGCTTTCCCTTAATCTTGTCACGAAAGGAAGATCTTGCCTCTACACAAGCCGAAAATCCTCCCTTCTCCAGTACTTCTAGCCTAATAAAGTCATTAGCCAGAGTCTGAACCTCTCTAGCCAATGGGCGTCTAGAAACGTGCAAGTGAGCTAGACTTCCCATGCTCCCTGCCTTTCTACATAAAGCATCTGCCACAACATTAGCTTTTCCTGGATGATACAAGATAGTGATATCATAGTCCTTTAGTAGTTCCATCCACCTCCTCTGTCTAAAATTCAAATCTTTTTTAGTAAAGACATACTATAAACTACGATGATCCGTATAGACATCACACTTTACCCCATATAGATAATGTCTCCATTGCTTTAATGCAAATACTACGGAAGCCAACTCCAAATCATGGGTCAAATAATTACGTTCATGCACTTTTAATTACCTCGAGGCATAAGCAATTACATTCTTCTCTTGCATTAGCACTGCACCCAAACCGGAATAGGATGCTTCACAATAAACAATGAAATTCTTACCTTCCACTGGCAGGGTAAGAATTGGTGCAGTAGTCAACAAAGTTTTGAGCTTCTGAAAGCTTTCTTCACACTCGTCCGACCATACAAATGGAACACTCTACTTAGTAAAGTTTCTCAATTGGGAAGCAACAGAAGAAAACCCCTTGACAAATCGACGGTAGTAGCTATCTAAACCAACAAAGCTCCTTACCTCTGTAACATTAGTAGGTCTTACCCAACTCTTCACTGCTTCAATCTTAGAAGGATCCACCATCACTCCATACTTAGAAACCACATGCCCCAAGAAGTACATTGAATCTAGCCAAAACTCACACTTGGAGAATTTGGCATAAAGCTTTTTCTCCCTCAACATTTCCAATACAATTCTTAAGTGTTCCTCATGTTCTTTCTTGCTCTTTGAGTATACCAGTATATCATCAATGAATACGATGACAAAGAGATCCAGATATGGCTTAAAAATCCTGTTCATCAAAATCATGAAAGAAGCAGGGAAATTCATAAGCCCAAAAGACATTACTATGAACTCATAATGTCCATACCAGGTCTGTAAAGCAGTCTTTGGCACATCCGTTGCCCGTATTTTAAATTGATGATAACAAGATCTCAAATCAATTTTTGAGAAGGTGCAGGCACCTTGTAACTGATCGAACAAATAATCTATGCGAGGAAGAGGGTACTTGTTCTTAATAGTTACCTTATTCAATTGCCTGTAGTCTATGCACATCCGAAAACTTCCATCCTTCTTCTTCACAAACAAAACAGGAGCACCCCAAGGGGAAGCGCTTGGTCTAATGAAACCTTTGCCTAACAACTCTTGATGTTGGGCCTTCAACTCCCTTAACTCGGTGGGAGCCATTCTATAAAGGGGTATGGAAATGTGGCGAGTACCCGGCTCCAGATCAATACAGAAATCAATATCTCTATCCGGTGGCATACTAGGAAGGTCTGCAGGAAACACATCCAGAAACTCACGGACTATCGAAACCGACTCAATTGAAGGTACATGGGTAGTATCATCCCTGAGGTGAGCCAAGAAAGCTAAACACCCCATAATAACCATTCTCTTAGCATAAAGAAAGAAGATGATACGAACTGGAGTGGAAGTGTAGTCACCCTCCCACACTAACGGATCTATCCCAGGCTTGGCTAACGTTACAGTTTTAGCATTACAATCTAAGATTGGAAAATTTGGAGAAAGCCAAGTCATACCTAGAATTACATCGAAATCAACCATTCCTAAGATAGCCAAGTCTACATGATTATTGCTCCCCACAAAAGTCACAAGACAAGACCTATACACCTTTTCAACTATCGCAGACTCACCCACTGGAGTAGAAACACGAATAGGCATGTCAAGCAAATCACAATGTAAATCAAAACCAGTAGCAAATGAGGAAGATACATATGAAAATGTGGTTCCAGGATCAAACAATATAGAAGCCATGCAATCACAAACCAAAAGATTGCCTCTGATAACATCAGATGTCTCTGCTTCTGACCTCCCAGGGAACGCATAACAATGGGTCCTATCACCTGTGTTTCCATTGCCCCTTCCATTTTGTGCTGCAGTATTGTCATTTTGTCCGCCACCTCGGCTGATTTGGTGACCACCATTAACTTGACCAACGCGTCCTCCAGAATGACGGCCTCTCCTATGACCACCTCTACCCCTAATTATTGGGGGGTCTGTAACTCTGTTTTGGACAAAACCTCCTAATATGTCTAGTCTCTTCACATTCGTAGCACTCTCTAGAGTCAAGCATAGGCCTCTGTGAGAACGACGAAGTCTGGGAATAACATCCAGACTCAGAGAAATACTGATCGGTCTGCGATTGACCCCCAACTACATCCTCTAGTGAAGACTGAATAGGTCGGGTTGGGTAACCTCATGAACTCTGCCCTTTGGAGTAGGACCCACCAAACTCACCTCCCTTATGAAACTTCTTAGGTGTCGATGCGGTGCTGAAGTCGTCTGGCTTCACTCTCTCAACTTCTATCACAAAATCTACCACCTCCTGAAAGGATTTTGCTACAGCAGCTACCTGAAAGGCTGGAATCTACAAATCTGACCACAATCCCTTCACAAAACGGCGAATCCGCTCTTGTGGACTGAAACAAAGCAGGGTGGCATACCTGGATAATGCACGAAACATAGCGTCATAAGCAGTAACCGACATCCTTCCTTGCTCTAGGCTCAGGAACTCATCTCTTTTCCTATCCCTCAAAGTCCGGGGTATATACTTCTCCATATACAAGCTACAGAATGATGCCCAAGTCATGGGTGGTGCCTGTGCTGGTTGACACTCAACATACGATCTCCACAACATTTTGGCATTTCCCTGAAACTGATAGGTTACAAACTCAACACCGAATCGTTCCACTATGCCCATCTTATGTAGCAGCTCATGACAATCAACTAGAAAATCATAGAAATCCTCAGATTCAGCACCCTTTAAAACTGGAGGTTTCAACTTCAAGAACTTAGTGAAAAGTTCATGCTGATCGCTTGTCAATATAGGCTCTGTAGTCAACCGAGGAAACGTGCCTATTTCCAATGAGGAATCCATGCGGGGAGCCACAGCAGCTGCATGTTGTACTCCCGGAACTTGAGGTGCTGGTGCAGAAAACACTGGAGGTGTATGGTCTTGATCAGATAACCCGCTAAGATAAGCAAGAACCTGATTAATCATCTCTGGGGTAGGTTGGGGTGGTATTTCCTCATTCTGCACTTGTTCATTTTCCCTTTCCTCACCCTCTCTTACTACTTCCTCAGTCGGTGGAGGAGTCACTGCCCTAGTACTAGCTGGACCAGGTGCTTGTCCTCTTCCTCTAGAGGACGTCCTCCCGTGACCTCTACCACGGCCTCTTGCCACTGCTCCTCTTATAGCTATAGCTTCAGTGGCTGGTTCAGACGCATCTTGTCTTGCTGGTGTTTGTGTTGGCGCAGTTGTCGCTCTAGTTCTAACCATCTGCGAAATAGAGTGAAGATGGTCAGATACCAATTTGTATCACCTAGATACCAATTGGATCCAAGTAATAGCACGAAAGAAAGAAAGAATGGAATTTTCCTGAAGTCTTATAGCCTCTCAAAGAAAAGTACAGGCGTCCCCTACCATTCCTCAAGACTCTACTAGACTCGTTCTTGTGTGATGAGACCAACGAACCCAAAATGAGCCGCGAGTGGCCCCCACACTTATCCTACTATGTGAGCGAACCAACCAATCTAAACCCCAACATTTCAACCATAATAACCAGAATATAATGCGGAAGACTTAAAACTCATTAGTATAACTAATAAATAACTTCTAAAATTTAATACTTAGTATTCCCAAAATCTGGAAGTCATCACCACAAGAACATCCTATCCTCAAATTACTAAATCTAAGAGTATCTAGGTAGCTAAAATAAGTAACCAGATGGTCCATGTTCGAACTTCAAGGACATCAAGACATGAATGAGAGAGAATCCACTCCGAGCTAGGAACAATAGCTCACCCTGAAATCTAACGTGATGAAGACTTGCTAGAGTTTAGGACGAGTTGAAGTCGATGGCACGTTTGCTGCACTCCACACATAACAAACAAGAAAATTACAAGTAGGGGTCAGTACAAGGCACGAGTACTGAGTATGTATCATCGGCCAACTCAAAATAGAAAGCAATATATATCGAATAAAAACATAAAACCAACCAGATACTTAACAGGTGTCAATAACAAGTACCATAACCATTGGCCACAACACCAAGCACATCTATGACGACTCAAGCCTCCACACCATATTCATTTGGGAAACAGGTTCTTTAAATCTGAGTATATTAGCATAATTCAAGATTCATTCTCTTTACTATCTTGGTGTCGGAACGTGACACTCCGATCCCCTCAATATTCATTCATGTTACTATCCTTGTGTCGGAACGTGACACTCTGATCCCCTACTATCCCAGTGTTGGAACGTTACACTCAGATCCCCTAATACTATCTTGGTGTCGGAACGTGACACTCCGATCCCCTAATACAACATGTCGGTTCGTGACACCCGATCCGCTAATCTCATTAATTTCAAGTTCATCAACCTTCTTTTATACCAAGGCATCATCATTAACAAAGTGTGTTTAAGGTTTAAGATTCACCGCCTCATCTTTCCTATCCATTAAAATTACATAATCACATCATGCAAGCACACAATTAAGCATATAGAACACTTTTACAATACTACCCAATACATATCATTCGCTATTAAGAGTTTACTATGAAATATCATAAACCATAACCTACCTCCAACGAAGAGTCGTTATCAAGCAACCTACTTCTCCAATGCTTTGCTTTCCTCTTCGTTTCTCCGTCTGTCGTTCGTTCTCCCCTCTTCTCTCTGTTCTTTCTATTTTTCCTTATTCAAACTCTTTTTCTTTTACCCTAATTACCATATAATTAAGTATAAAACATGGTAAAATTAACCCACTATTTATTTCAAAGTTATCTCCTTTAACCCCCAAGTAATTGAATTATTAAAATTATACCACTAACTTTATAATCATAAGAAGGAATAGTTCAAAACACCCCTTAAAAACATTTTTAAAAAATCCGACCCAGACAGGGTTACGCCGCCTGTGGCGGTCCGTCATGACAGCGACGGTCCGTCCTGCAGAGTTGTCACAGAGTTCAGAGACTCAATTACATTATAGACTCTGTGACGGTCCGTCGTACCTACGACAGTCCGTGCTGCTCCTCCGTCGTGAAGTTCAGAGAGTTGTTTTCAGTACCCAAATTTCCCGAGTCTAAGTGTTTTGGAACGAGAACCCCTCGACGGTCCGTCGTGCCCATGACAGTCCGTTGTGGAATTTGTCGACCCAGATAGCTATTACCAGAAATAAACTCTACTGCTCAAAACGACTAAATAGGTCGTTACAAGTTTATTATTATTTTTCATTATACTTCTTGCTCCTTTAGATTCTGTTTGATCGGTGTTTCAACACATCCTACAATTTTCCTTGCAACCACGCTTCTCACCAAATAATTGCAAACCATAATCTTAGATACCCAAAAGCCATCATTACTATAAAAAAATCTTTTTAACCAACACATGTATCATATAGGTGCATTTCAACCATAATGCATCATAAAACCTTATTAGCATCATGCTTAGATTGTCATTTCCCTCACGATGAATTTAGAATAATGCAGATGACAAGTTCACACAAATGATGAGGAGATGACCATTTTCATAACATCGCACACTTCACAACCACACAAACATGAAGTAACATCAACAATGATTCAACAAGCCTTTAACCCTTTCTCAACACATCACACATAAATTATTGATTACATTGCCTTTTGTTATCCTTTTTTTCATCATTAGAATTGATCAATGTGGACAAGTCAACAAAACAACAATCCCATTACTCCAAAGCATATACCAAAGGGAAATGTACTTAACAAGAGTTTAGAAATCCACTTGCCTGAATCCAATAAGAATTTACTTCGTGACTTGAGCCTTTCCCATTTGTTGAACTTCCAACTCAAACCAATCCAGTCAAATAATTTACCACAATAAGATTTCAAAATAAAAACATCCATATAACCATATGTTTGGTCAATAACTCGCCCCGAATTTATAATCATGTTTCTAATCTTGATATAAATTAATATTTAAACTCTCATATTTCTCAAATTCAAACCTAGAGTTAAGTCATAATTCCTCCAAACACTACAACCCTACTCGCTTTCATATAATATAATATACTAAAAGACGGACCCTAAAGAAAATAAGAAATCAGTAAATTAAATCAGTACAGAAAACAACTATCCTACCATTCTTTAAACACAATACAATCAACTTTTTTTATTATAAAATAATTGTCCTATTTTTATCTAATCATGGACAGTTAATTCCATCACGAAGAATGAACAGATACTTTGACAAAAGGTGATACTATTAATATATATTTCTCCCTCACCAAAGAATTAATCTCCAACACTTTGCCCTAAATTTCCAACAAATATTTCTAATTGTTATCCATAAATTAATTGCTCTTCGAACATAGTCACAAATTCCCCAAGGACCCACGCAACACAAATCATTATAGCCAAACTTTATTTTATTTTATTTAAAAAAAACATTCATGACAATTTTGTCTTTTTCTCCTTTCCATTATTCTAACAATATATATATAATTAACAGTAAGCAATCATCCAACCAATAATTATTTTTCA
Organism: Solanum lycopersicum; assembly: GCF_036512215.1. Taxonomy (NCBI): domain Eukaryota; kingdom Viridiplantae; phylum Streptophyta; class Magnoliopsida; order Solanales; family Solanaceae; genus Solanum; species Solanum lycopersicum. The sequence goes on along the minus strand of NC_090800.1, from coordinate 59,197,317 downwards.
TAAAAGAAAATTTTAGAAAGAACTTTGAAAGGATTCATAATACCTGCGACTTTCGTATGGTCTTGCAGCGTCCTCTTTCCCTTATTTTATTTTCCCTAAATTGATAAATCAATTATGATCTTAAAGTTATAAAATTTTACTAATAAGATCTTAAATAAGTTTAACACTTTAGCCAATGAACTATCAGTTAAGTCATTTGTTTACAATTACCCATCAATTAATTAACTCTAGTTAAATTAATATTTATAATTTCTAAGATGACCTTACGGGTCATTACAATACCCCACCCCCTTCAATTCTAGTTATTCATCCAAAATCAACAACATTAATGAAAATGTATCATAATATTATGTCTAAGACACACAAGTATTTACCATGCAAATTGTGTGACCCTACAATAAAATAGACAATCTAGTTTTTGTAAACAATGGTCTTGATATCATCCATTGATGTTTAATTAATAACTCAAAAAGGCCATTTTACTTATGTACATGAGCTACAACACATTCAATTTTTATCTATTTAATAGGGAATAATCTTTTAAAACATGGGATGAAAGCTTCCAATGTTATGAAGGCAAAAAAAAGTATATCTTATTACCAGACTATACTTATAATCTTCATATTTATCCCAATAATTTTTCATGACACTAATTGTGATATGACAATAGCCATATATGTGACCATCTAGAAGAAGCACCGATTAAGATCATAACGTGCGGAAACGATCCACCACGTGGATGAATAAGTCCACAAATAACATTATGTATACATTATAAAAATGTAGGGCGGCTCAATCACAACTTTCATTGGTGAAATTCTCAAATTGACTTGTGTAGATAACAAATAAAAAATTTCAATATTTAAAAGAATATTTATGTTATGAATGTCCAATTGATTTTATTTCCATCTCAATATTATAAATTAAGGTTGCCACACACAATAATACCAAGCAACAAAAGTTTTGGTATTAGTAAATATTTTATTTAATATATTGTGACTCAATTGCACTAATATTTGTATAATACAAGCTAAAAGCTAAGGAAGGGAACTTATATATTACAAATGTTTTCTCATAGACATTCTTGGTAATACGAAAATATCACGATTCATTTCTTCCATTTAATTGATATGATAATCAATTTTATGAATATCGTTAAAAATAAATTAGTTTCTTCGAAACATTGGAGAAAATATAATATCATCTATGATGATTGTATCTCTCCTAGGAAAAAATAAAATGTTTTTTTCTGAAGCCCTCTATCATATTAGTAAAATATCAAAAATTATTGTAAGCTGATAATTTGTCATTAAAGAATAAGAGGAAGAAAAAGAGGAAGAAGAGGAGGAAGAAAAGGAGGAGGAAGAAGTTGAATCAGTATTTAGACAAATTTTATTAAATTTTATTGTGCTAATATGAAGAATACCATTGGGGAAAAAATTGTATAATAAGCTTTTCGAAATCAAATTCTTAGTCTTATAAATGGTAAAATCAAACTTTAAATATAATTTACATTGCAAAGTCTGAATTCCACAACTTTCTTAAATAACCTAAAAGAAATAACTTTTAAAAATATTTTGTTTAATAACTAATAAAATAATATTTTTTTATTGTGTGCCTCGGGTACGAGCTCAAAATCCCAAAGGTAAAGAAAAGGTTGTATTGGAGGACTTAATGTAGCATCTTCTGAGTTTACAAGTATTGCATCATCTCTTAAGTTCACTTGTTGATGCCCATAAAAATCTTCATCTCTTCTTTTTCTCTTTTTTTCTGGCCATAAAAAGATTACAAAATAATAAAAATAAAAAAAATGCAAAGATAATGAGCGTGAAAATAACAACAATAATACAAATATATATATATAATAACTACCTTACCAATGTTTGAAGGGATGTCACGTTGAGATAAGTATTTAGCTTCTCCCCGATTCTTAATGTATACCCCATCATAAGATTTAGTACATGATTCAACTACATTGTTTTTTATCAATTTTTTACCGTGCACAAGTAGAATACGCCTTGGTGTCTCCTGAAAATTAAATTATTAATAATAGTGTAGAAAAGAGTCAATCTCATTATTTCTAATATAATAATTTTGTACTAACCTGAAATGTTTCTTCATTTTCTCTTGATTTCTTTGTTATTTCAGGAACTTCCCCATATACAACAAATTTATACACTTCTATCAAAGATCGAAAAATTTTTTTTGTCTCCAAATAAAGGAAGACCTATTTATCAATAATTATTAAATTCCTATCACAAACTCATCAAAGAAAATAACATAATCATTTTTGTTTGTAGGGAAACATGCAGATTATTCAAATGGAAACGTACATAATCTATTATTAAGCCACTTGGACGAGAAATATTATTGATGATCCAATTTTGCCTTCTTTGCTCAAATGTATGAGTACGCATATAATGCATATTTTTTTATACAATCTCATTCTGCCACCAAAACAACATGTATAGAATTCAAATTTTTCCAATATCAATTCTCAAAAGGTAATTATCTATACAAAGTGGGGAGTATCAACATTTTGTTATCAAGTGGTACACAAGATATTGGAGGTTCAATATTTGATATTCTAAAAGATCAACACAATACGACGAAGTGTGTTTCCTCTACTTCTATCTAAAAGGATAGCTCACACCTAGTTATAATTGTTTATGACGTGTTTGTACAATAATTTTGAATGAAACAGTAGAATTCTCTTACTAGATGACCTTTATGAGTATTTTATATGTATATACACAACACACACACTCTTTTGGACTAGTTTTTGGTTTACTAAGGGTTTTTCAAAAACAACAACTCTATCTCAAAGGTAATGATAAGGTATATGTGCATTTTATTCTTTGCATATCCCATTTCGTCGGATTACACTAGATTTATTTATTATTATTATTATTATTATTATTAATATTAATAATAATATTAATAATATTATTATTATTAATATTATTATTATTATTATTATTATTATTACTATTACTATTCACATTAAGTATTTAAATATTCTACTGATACAGATCACATCTTTGAACTTTTGAGAAGAACATTTTTTTGTTATAAAAAGAAATAACATTAAAATTTTGTGTATGTATTAATCAAATCATTATCATTCATGAATTAAAAGGAAAAAACAAATAACTTATAATTGAAGGAACTTTTGCAAACCTAACCTAAAAAATATCTTTGTTAGCTTTTTTGAGTGCAATAAAAAATATCGGAACGACAATTAATGTTGCATCCTCATCACCATCAACTTCGTATTGCTTATCCATATTATATTCAAAAGTATTTTAAAAAAATTTAGATATTTTTAAAAATGAATAAGTGTGTGGAGTAATTGAGAGGAAGTTCAAAAAAAAATTGATTGCTTGCTAGGAATTTACATACACAAAGGCGTGCGCATACACATACACACATACATAAACACAAATTATATGTATATACACACAAACACGCTTCTTTGGAGAATTTATTTTTGGAGCTTAAGGATTTATCTAAAATAAGTACTCTACCTCAAAGGTGCTGATAAGGATTGTGTACACTTTATTCTTCTCATACCTCATTTCGTCAAATTAAACTAGGTTTCTTGTCGTTTATATTATTATTACAGGCATGACATATTTAAATATTGTTGTCATACAGATTATGTTTTAACTTTATGGAAGTACATTTTCTTCTTTCAAAAAGAAAATAACATTAAATTTTTGTTTAGGAATTCTTCAATAATTGTTGTATATGCATTAAAAGAAACAAAAAAAAAGCAACTTATCATTACCGAAACTTTTTCAAAGAGAACCTGCGAAAATTCGATGCTTGCTTTTTCTAGTGCAATAAAAGATATGAAACATCCATTAATGTTGCATCCTCATCACCATCAACTTCGTTCTGCATCTCCATATTCTAGTTGAAAGTATGAAAAAAATAGTTAAAAAAATTTCAAAATGGTAAATTTTGTAGAGTAATGGATGAGAAGACTTAAGAAAAAATATTCTCGCTTGCTAGGAAATCAAATACACGTAGGCTCACACACACAGACACACATATACACAAATTTTATATCAATATATATATATATATATATATATATATATATATATATATATATATATATATATTATGCATTTTGTACATTTTGTAACAAGATCAATGATGGTTGTGCTTATGCATCTATTAAGATTCAGTAAATAGTTTTTTGTGATATGAAAGTTTCATCCTAAATTAGAATTTTATTCTATATAAATTAATTTTTTTGTTGGACACTAATTTAAAAAGATTCTATTTCTAAGTAAAATGTTAACTCGAGAGATGTAAAATTATAAACATGCTTATATTTTAGCATTCAAATCTAATTAGATAATCATAATACAGAGATGTTTATTCGAACATTCATGAACAATTTATCCATTCAAACTTTGATATCTTAGATATAATCATAAAAATTAAATGAGACGTCAAACATGTTACAGTACTTCTAATACTACTTCTACTAGTACTATTATCTATATGTAATTAAAGTACTACTTTACTTTTATTAGTATTTATGTCACTATAGGCCAATTCGTTTAGTTCAAATACATAAATGAGGGTTCACATATACTATTTAATTTTAATTTTGATTGAGATATAGTTAAATGTTGTCATTGTTGTTATGCGACTTAGATTTTTATCTGGAGGATTTTTTCGTCATTCTTTCATAATATAACTAATATTTAAAAATTTATTACCAAACAAAACAAAGGATTTGTGTACATGTCATACTAGTATAAAATTAAAAACATTACAATAACTATATTACAGAGTACAGGATATTTTTCAAGCTTACCAACGAGTCACCGTTTTGTGGTGCAATAGAAGATAGAGGAACTGCCATTATTGCATCTATACGATCAACTTTGTGATGCTTGTCCATTTTCTAGAAGAAAATATGAAATAAAAAAGTTATTACCGAATTTATCAAAACATTTATGTACATATCTTAATTGAACACAACTAAACACCTTATAATAATTATGTTAAACAATCAAGAAAATTTTTCGAAGCTTACCAATGAGACACCACCTTGTGGTGAAATAAAAGATATGGGGATAGCCATTATTGTATTTCTGAGATCCATTTCATGGTGCCTGTCCATTCTATAGTAGAAAATAAGAAATTAATCAAAGTTGTAATAGAATATCAAAGATAAAGAAATAGTTGTTTTTCCATAGGTCTTATGATATGAAATACAAGTGCAATGATTTTCATGAGAAACTAAAATTTCTTGTAAAGAAATTATATATTTTCAATGGTCACCCAAACTAATTTATATTTTAATATATTTATTTATAACATAGTTTTAGGAGAGTAATAATAGTAAGTCAAGTGCTCTATTTTAATTCATAGTTTGTTCAATTTTCATCAAATTTTCCATGTTTAGTTAGTAGGCATTTAGATGAAAATTGGATAAGTGATTTCATATTGTGATTTAAAATTATAAGATGATATCTCAAATTCTCCAAAAATGTTTATTTGAGAATTTCATATTAGGATTTCAGATTTTTCGAATACAAATATTGACCCACAAATTTATATTTCATATATATATAAAAAAATAATACAACTAAACAATTATTTTCAAGGATACGGAAGTACTAATGAAATATATACAAAAAGTGAACATGATGATATATTTACTAATTCTATTAACAACGGTCAATTTTATTAAAGAGTAACAATATTAAAGTTAACTACAACTCCTTTATAATATTACCTTTCCATTGAACAAAATAACATTTGAACTATAAATATTTTATTTTTTTAAAATACTTTTATTATATTGTATTGTTTTTTTTGTTTTGTCCGAAAGTTTGTTTTATTTTGTATGATTGTAAAAATAAAAAAATTGGGATACATTTGATAGTTTTCATAACTTATGGGAGTATTATATTATATGCCTAAAAAGCAACTTAAATTACCAAATTACAAGTAGAGATAAAACTTGAACTTGATTTCATATTATCATTTTATCTCACATGGTTTTCAATTAATCTATTATTTATTGTATGGATATAAAGAGTTCAAAAGACTTTCATATGTGGTGAGTTTGATTAAAGATTTATGTTTTATTTCCTTCATAACCACATGGGTTTTGTACCTAGGTCTTACCTTACAAATTGTGTAAGTAATGAATGGTTTGAATTTGAAAAAAAAAATATTTTATATTTTTAATACTTGAAAAACAAATTCACTCTGAAAAATAAAAACATTCTTCACGCATCATAGGCATCAATTCAATAATAACTGTTCATTGTCTTATGAATTTTTTCTTAGTAAATTTTAGAATACTCATAATCCCTTTTGGTGTAGAAATCCTTTTGACCAAATAAAATTGGAACTTAATATATTTTCCTTCTTGGATTTGGAGAACTTTTTCCTTACAGGTCTGGGACAACTGAAATCTATTATAGAGATACAGTTGGGGATTATAAAAGCATCGTACATGACACAATATAGTCCTAATGGCTTGAGAAAATTGTATGGAAAACACTTCTTCTTTTATTTCATAGTGAAAAATCCCTTGCTTTCTTCTTCGAGGATTAAGCCGCCGTGAACTTCATTAAATAGTTATATTATTTTTTGTTCCCTGTTATTTTTTTGGGTTGTGTTCTACTTAGTCCTTTATATTCTCACAAAAATAAATAATGTTATATGGATTAAAATTATCTTGAAAAACTTATCATTGGTTACATGAATTTATGGCTTAACCAAGAAATGGCACAATTGTAAAATAGAACTTAGGTTTATTAAATAATTTTTAAAAGTATTTTTTAAAATACTATTAGTCATATACTATACGAGTCGTCAACTTAGACTCATCTAGGGTCTTATTTTAATGCAAATAGTATCCTCGATTGATTATTTTATCTCGATATCCTATAAAACACCTAAGTTTCACGTATTTGTGGATTGTGTAGGAGCATGCACATTTACGCGCAAAATGAAATAAAAATGGAAAAAAGAGTTGGATATGCAAAGGTGCGCATCGCCAAGAACACTTGGTGATCCGTCAAATAGAAAAGTTTCGACTTATGCTACAGCAAGTGAGCCATGAATTGGGGCTTTGCTGATCATTTTGGCGAAACTGATGATTATCGCCACATATCAAGAACACAGGCACAAGGAAGGCATCATGCAACCGTTGACGAACTGAACAAAGTGAGATTTGCTGAATCATTCGACAAATCACGACTAACTACGCTTAAAAGAGTCCAGCAAAATTTTGAAGTCTATAAATATTGAACGCCTTAATTATGATAAATAAAATTAGAGACTAAAATTTTTTTACACTTGATATTTTATTTTAGAAACTTTCTTCTTATGTTTTCTCTCAAGTTTAAAGAAAGTATTGTGGAAGCTTGAAGAAAGAAGTTCATCTTTCTATTTTTGGAAGTGGGCCTTCTTCATTTACCTTTTTTTCTACTTTTAATTTTAAATGTATTATACCCACTTGATATTTTTATCATTTTAAGTATATTTTATTATTACTTGATGTGTGGCTAAAAAACCTCATTTTTTGGGTGTCATTTAAAATTATGGGTTGACTAATTTGTTGGGTTCTGCTAGATTGTAGCTTAGATTGCATTTTGATGGTGATTTCACCTAGTGGTTGTGGTTTAACCTAATAGGTTTGTAATTGTAAATACAAAACTTTCCATGTGTTTTCGACTTACTAGACAGAGAGGTCGTGAAACTAAGACCACTAGACTGATCTCCAAAGTAGTGGGTTGACATGTGGTTCAGTGAGAGAGGGTGAGCCCTAGTCCCATATTTAAGAACTCCCTTCGAAAGAGTGAGTGCGGATAAGACGTAAGATGGATAGTTTAGACGAGTGGGTCTCTGAGAGGAACTAAGTTGATATGGGGTAAATTTCCTCAGAAGGAACTTCCTTTCACCTAAAGCATAGGCTAGTCACCATTGCCTTGTGAAATTAGCTACCTAAAGCATAAGCATAGGCTAATCAACATTGCCTTGCGAAATTAGCTACCAATAGAATACGCCAACCACTTTTATCTTCACATATATCAATCACACTCAAGAACTCTCTCTTATATTTTATTTTCGTTTTTATTTTTTGCTACTCTATTACTTGTGACAAAAACCCTTATCAATATTTGACAAATTGGTGTCACAAATTAAATTTGTTTGTTTTTGTATTAGAAAATGTCCTAATTTATCACTATTTAGAATGAAAATCTAAGTATTTACTACATTCACTACCACTCCATGGGACACGACCCCAACCCTTGATTGGGTTACTATACTAGCTTCGATTTGTGGACACTCAGACTATCACTAGTCTAATTACTCACGAGCTAAAACTAAAAATGAAAACAACGCATCAAAGAGCTAAAGTGGAGCCACTGCCAGGGAGTGTTGTCACGTAAAAATGTAGTTACTTATAGTTTTTAGTTCTTTGTAACATATCCTTTACTATTTTTTTTATTTTTGTGGTTCATTGTTTTGTGTGATTGTGTATTTATGCATAGCAACAAGACTGGAAAAGAATTGCAGACTTCACATAGACCATCGCCTCTTGAATGTGTTAAAACTAAGGGAATACCTCATACCTTTAAGTTGGTAGAGGATAAGACTCTTGAGGAAATGTGGTTGTATTTTATAAAAGTATTAGAACCATGCCCATTTCAGGGGATAACAAATAAGGCTTTACTAGAATGCTTATACAGAGCTATTAGGACTAAAACTAGAAGTATCATCGATAAACGCTTACCGAGCGGTATACTTCTTCACCCCTACGAAGTGGTAGACCAAACCCTTGATAATATAGCTAGAACTTATAATTGAAATGAAGAAAACTACGAGTGGGATTCACTTGTATGTTAAGTAGACAATCTATTTAAGCGACTGAAGGAGATAAGATAAAATGTTGAATGAGCTCAAAAATAACATAAAAATGTTGTTTGACACAAAAACCCAAAAACTATAATCATTCAACATCAAGATGGTCAAATTATTGAGTTGATACCATGTCGTCATCAACCATTCGCGAGAGGCTCGCCTAACTACACCATGGGTGAACTCGAAGAAGAAGAATAAGGGTTTACTGGAGTCGTTCCATAACGTTAACTGACGCGTTGTTTGGGAGGCAACCCAAAACTCTTTAAGTATTTTAAATATATTATTTAAATTAAGGGTGTTTTGATTTTGTAGATTCATGAGTGGAGGGCTTCTGAAGGAATCGATTTGAGGAATACAAATTATGTTGGCGAAGAGCCAACTTAATTTTTGATTGAGATAATATCCGCTTTTGAACTTTTCAAATAAGATGGAGGTTCCGTACGACTCAATGAAAAAATAAAATCGCTTGTCGTATCGCAAAGTAGCTGAGCAGATATTCAACTTACGTCACCAATAGAATGAGATATGAAAATATTGTATAAAATCGCCACATTTAATACTCCACAATATTTACATTACTCCCATTCTTGATTTTAGTCTTTAAAAAACTGTGGTATCTCATAAGTATTTGAAGTTCAGTTATTATTGCTTGAATCTAGATCTATCTGCCGCTTATAAATTAAATTTTCATCAGATCAGTAGCAAATATTTGTTCTACATGACCCTCATTCAATTATTATATTTTCTATCTAGATATATGTTTTCCCAAGTAAGGTATGGTAAACTTTCTGATATGGGAATGATAGAAATTTGAATACCCTAGGCGATAGTTATGTGTAAACAAGTAGAAGTTTAGTAGAGAATTTTGTAAATTCTCCTTGAAGGGTTACGAGGTTGATTTTTGGGAACTAGAATTATAAAAAGAGAATAAGTTAGTCTGGCGAGCAAGATATGGCCCACCGGGACACTCGGTGGTCATTAAAACTGATTGAGTCATAAATGGCCTCAGTCTGCAATAGAATGTGTTTATCAGTTGGCGTAGAGAGTTTGTGTCGAAGAATATTATATATTGTTTCCCAAACAGATTTTATTTACATACCAACAAAACCCCAGTTTAATCCTACTAACAATATCTGAATTTTATTATGATTGAAACTATAGCTAGATTTAATGTTATAGAAAAATAACACCTCCTTAAGGAAAAGCAACTGGGGGTACATAAAATACACAGATATGCACAGAGACAGGAAAAATAAAATATTTACTTCAAGTAGAAATGGAAAAGATATCCCTATTCCCCAACAAAAATCATTAAATAGGGCAAAGGATGATGGGTTCAGAATTATTCTTGAAGAAAAACTCTAATCTATAGATGGGGTGATTGATATATATCCTTAAATTATGAGAACACAGAGGTGTCACCACTTCCAGGTTTTCACCAAGCCGCGTGGCTCATACATTCCAAGTCTGGTTCGGGAGTGTAACACATCATATTAATCTCTGATGCAATCAGGAATGAAACATGTAGCAATAGTTAAGCCAATCAATTCTGTATTATTATGGGGGACGGTTGTCTAGTATGATCTCGACAATATTAGTGTTATCTTAGGTCGTCCTGAACACATGGAGGAATCATGCAAACACCTATCCAAAGCAATATCATTGGATAACATGAAAGATTGGTTAGCTCCCCTAAATTCATATGATACCCTAAATTGATTATGGTCTGGCACAACAATTGAAAAGAAAAGACTAAATGTAGTAGCTTGATATTGGTTCTGTTTTTATCAGTAGCATAATCATGCTTTCACAAAATGAATCTATCAGACATCCTACAAGGGTCGCATGCCTAGGATGGTTTATTGACATAATTCAACACAATTTGGGCGAGATCATAAGTATCGAGATCCTAATGATGCAAAACATCACTTTATTTCCCGGTACTAATCTGTAAATTGTGCAAACAGCTCAAGTGCATAAGTAAGCTCAAAGGAATATGTTAATCACTCCTACTTCATTCACCGACATTAGAAGAATCGAAGCAGAATACCTTAAGGATCTGTAAGAGAACATGTTAAAGGGAACAGTTTTAAAAGCCCATCAAACTAATACAATATGGATAATTCCTACTACGATTAGAAATAAACTTACCGCTATCATCGCACGTCAGGTTTACGTCACACAAGCTACATTTTACAGAATTGTAGAACTTGCTCAGAGTGCTTATCATCGAATAGTTTCCCTAGAAACCTCTATTGTAGGAATGATCGAGATTGATCTAACTACTATTTTTATACAACTAAAAACAACTATTAATGATTTTCAGGTAAGAATGGGTGTGTTCGAACGTAACCAAAGAACCACTGGTAAGATGCAACATAAAAGGATGTGATCACGATAATGAAAACGTAAATAGAGTAGGTGAAGTCCATCCTTATGTCTCGGAGAGTGACTAAACATGAACATGGACTCTGACAAAAAGCTAAATCCCTGAGGACATACCTGATACTGCTGACAAGGAACCAATGAGATAGAACAAATCTTGATGGGTGCAGCAGTACTAGTTTCTATCAAGAGTAAACACCTTGCTATCTTCAATAGGGGGAAACACACCAACACACGGAAAAAACAACTTGAACATGATTTCTTTCCTTACTCTCTCTTCCATATATCATATGAACTGCACTTTAGGACAAATGTTTTTTTATTGTGGTAGGGTGAGGCCCACCTTGTTTTGTTAAGATGAATTTTTGCATGTTTTGAGATGGTTTGTGTTTTAAATATTGTGTTTTTAAAATCTTTTTTTTGTGGATTGTTGAGCTTATGGCTCGCTTTTTGGGGTCTTAATTTCAAAATAATTTGGACCCTTCAAAAAATTTACTTTCCAAAATTTTGTCCCCTATTGTGATGAAAGTGGTTGTTTTTGTAAAAATTTAGGTCTTTTTTTAAATCATACCGATAACTTAAAAGGTGCTCTCAATCGAACAAACATTAATATATGGGTACCACATAAATGAATGAAGTTATATAGACAATATGTGAACTCTTAGCATCTCGTAGTCATTAACCAATTATTGAATTGATTCTTTTGAAACGACAATTGTACACCAGCAAAAATGTGTTGTCTTATTTTACTTGTGTCAATATCTTGTGTGATGAGCTTACTTTGAACCATGGATGAATAAACGTAGAATTTTCCCAATTAGTTAGTATGATTGATTTGGAAAGGTGTCCTCATGAGATGATCTTAGGCTATAATCAAAGAGTCTAAGCAAACTTTGACGTATACCTCTTCAGTGGCCTACACCATAATCTTGTGAAACTTAATTGAACACCCTTTGAGACATACCTATTCTTGGGAAAAAATTTATGAAACCATGACCTTATTGTATCCATCGCGTATAATCCACTTGATATGATAAAAGTGAATAGCCAACATAGGCCAAAGCCTAAGTTGGGGATGTGGTAAGAAGGGAGAGGAGAAGTGAAGAAGTGCAGGAAAAGTCTCACAAACCCATGGTATTGCGTAGAAATGGAAACCCTTAACACATGAAAAAAGGAAACAAAAATAGAAGAATGAATAAGAAGGCTGTTCAATAAAATCACAAAAAGAAATAAGATTACCAACCAATCCATGGAGAATAATGAAACAATGACTTAAAGGCACTTGACTAAAGATTTATCAATTAAGAAAGGGGATGTGTTGAGAAATTCACATCTCATTTTGAAAAAATCTACCGAGCCTAAATTACCATACCTTTGTACTCAGCCCCCATTAAATTTCATAGAAACACATTTTTTATCTTGAGTGAACAAAACGAAAGTCAATTGGAAAATAAGGGAAAAACTTATGGGTGAAAAAAGGCATTGTGCCCCCTCTTTGTGAGTGTGAGTATTGCATCATATTGATGACCTTAAGTTAATAAATCTACATGTATGAAAATGGAATCATTCTTTGTGTAAGGGAATGTAGATACTTTTGTTGAGTATGAAATTTCACTAGTAAACAGTATTGTGAGCTCGAGAATCTTTGGTAATAGTGTGTTACACCTTGAATCTTTGAATATACAACTGAGGTATGCGTGAGTAATTTTAGTATTGTTGTGCATATTAGCGATTGAGTTTTGTGTAGAACTATTTGAGATATCTTACTTAAACGGATGAACTTAATTTTATCTGAGGACACGCAAAAGATTAAGTTGGGGGTGTTCATAAGTCCTCAAATTGGACTTCCCAATGGCCTTATTTAATGCATATAAGGTCCTTGATTATTTATTTTATCTAAATATATGATAAAAACTCCTAAGTTTTAGATATTTGTGGATTTGGTAGGAGCATGGACACTTAGGCGTAAAAAGGAAACAAAATGGACAAAAACAGCTGAAGATACAAAGGTGTGCATCGCCAAACACACTTGTCGATCTGCCAAATAGGAAAAGTTATTTCCTTCTTTCATTTTAAGTGAGCCCTCAAGGAAGTGGATATAAAGATGACAAAAAGAAGCAGCTGAATCTTCACCGATCAATTCTATAAAGCAGAATATTACCGCCGATCGATCTAGAACACATAGATAAGAAAGGCATCGTGCAAATGGCACTGAACTCAAAAAAGGGCAATTCAGCGAATAATGCCTAATTGCTCTGAAAAGATTTTCCAGTACAATTATGAAGTTTACGAATATTGACCTCTTTTATTATTTAGATTTAGTACATTAGAGAGTTGTACATTTTACACTTGATATTTTATTTTCAAATTTTTTTCTTAATTTCTCTCTAAATTTAGAGAGGGCTTTGTGGAAGCTTGCAGAAACAAGTTCATCTTCTAATTTTGGAAGTGGGTGTTCTCCATTTTCCTACCTTTGCTAGTTTTAAGGTGTAATCTTTAATACCCACTTCATATCATTATCATTTTGAGCATATTTGATTATTACTTGATATGTGGCTAAAAAACCCCTATTCTTGGGGTGTGATTTAGCAATTTTGGGTTTATAGTTTTAAAAACAAAGCTAACCACTGTCTTTTTAATTTCTTGAGGAAGAAGTCGTGAAAATAATACCACTAGATTGATCTCCGAGGGAGTGGGTCCATGTGCCCGAGAGGGTGAGCCCTAGTCCCATATCCAAGCACCCTTATTGAAAGAGAGAATTTGGATAAGGCGTAGGCTAGGTAGTTTAGAAAAATGGGTGTCCGAGAGGAAACAATTTGATATGGGGTAAGTTTCTCAAGAAAGAACTTGCATTCCCCTAAAGCTTAGCCTAGTCACCATTGTCCTGCCAAATTAGCTACCGAAATCATGTACCCGCCACTTTTATCTTCACATATAGAGATCACACCCCAAGAACTCTCTACCATACTTGATTTCCTTTATATTTTTTCTATTCTACTACTTGTGACAAAAACCCTTTCAATAATTGACAATTTGGTGTCACAAATTAATTGTGTTAATATTTGAAAATGTCATAAACTATCACTATATAGAACGGAATTCTAAGTAGCTACTACCCTCACTACTACTCCCTTGGGACAGGACCCTAACCCTTTGTTTGGTTACTATAATAACTTCGATTCATAGACACTCAGACTGTAGGCTAGTGTCGTTGGTCATGATCTAAAGCTAAAAACAAAAATTAAGCATCAAAGAATCAATTTTCCATGTGTTTCATTATATATGGAACACTTTGTTAAATCAGTTTTAAAATATAACGTATGTCCTTAATTTTAAAATGTATAATTCGACTATTTACCATTCACCATTTCGGTTTTACCTTATTTGGAAAAATATTCATAAAGGTACTATTATGTATAAAACTTCATATTTTAAAGGATGATTTTTGAACCTAAATAGGAAAGCCTTTCCATAATTGTTTTTAGTGAAAATAAATCATATAAATTGAAATAGAAAGATCAGATATTTAAATTATTATAAGATGTATGACATATTTGAATAATATTGTTGGACTAAAAGTCTTATGTTTTAGATATAGAGAAGAATATTTTTCTTTATTTTATCATACAATTCGCATTTAAAGTTACTCAAGAATCCATCATAATATTTTTGTAAATGACATGTAAGAAAATGAATTAAAACTTTAGAATTGGAGAAACTCTTAAAAATCGTACCTCTAAAACATCAGCTATTGATTCATCATGTGTCATAAAATATGTTGGAACTTCCATTAATATTGCATCCTTATCAATACCATCTTTTCATTGTTTATCCATATTCTAAAAGACAATAAGAAAAAATTAGTTAGAAGCTTACTATGTTTCAAGTAATATTTTAAGAACGTGATCAAAGTGATACAACAATAAAAAAAGAAAGGCTTAAAAAGATGTGTATTCATCAATAGCATATATTGTGTAACTAGATCAATGATGGTTTTTATCATTTGAGATAGTTTGATCATGTCATAGCTTGGGACTATGGAAAATTAAGGAATTAATTATATAAGAAAAAGGTTGTCTATGAAGACTTTTCATTTTTGACATAATGCATATTGAACTTATGATATTGCACTACGCAGAAAAATATGTACATGTTTGTAGCTACTAGCAAGTATTAATTTTTATGTCTAATATGTTTGCATTAATAAAGATATAACATTAATCATTCATATATAAACTACTAAATCTATATGTTTTTAGGTTTGAACCTAAGTCATTAACTAAATTTTTTATGATGCAACCATCTATTGAGTCTTGATAGTTATAAATAATTAGATAACAAAATCTCATATAATTAACATGTCAACTCAAAGGTTTCTGAAATATTATAGCTCATTAATTCAATTCATTCACTGCA
Organism: Solanum lycopersicum; assembly: GCF_036512215.1. NCBI lineage: Eukaryota > Viridiplantae > Streptophyta > Magnoliopsida > Solanales > Solanaceae > Solanum > Solanum lycopersicum. The sequence goes on along the minus strand of NC_090800.1, from coordinate 59,181,606 downwards.
TACTCCATCTTTATCAATCATCATCATCATTGTTCACCGTTCCCAACTATTACAATCAATACCCCACAACTACCATCATCTACTACCATCACTATCAGTCACTACAATCAACAACAAAACTTAACATAAAATATTTAACCTTTTTTATTTTTTTTAGTATTTATTTATTGTTGTCATGATATGATTAAATTATTTTAGCTCTAGAGAAAAACATTATTTTTCTTTTGTAACACAATTATCATAAAAAAGTTGTTCAAGTATCTATCAAGAAATATTGTATATTGGTTATAAGGAAAAATTATGCACCTTATAAGTAGACATGTTTTTCAAAAGCATACCTCTAAATCATCCATTAACATTGCATCTTCGTCCACTCAAATTTGGTGATGGTTATTTATATCCTAGTAGAAAATAAAACCAAAGAAAAAGATCTTTTGTAAGATGGAAATAGACAAGCTTTTTTAAAAAAAATAAATATAAACATCAAGCTTGCAAGTAATGATATTTATGTGTCACGTAATATTGTAAGAACTTAATCAAAGTGCTAGAATACATACACATATAATGTCAAAATAAAATATGTTTGTCCATCAATTTATATATTCAAGAACAACAATAGTTATTGTTGTGGTAATGAAGCTCAAACGATTTACCAAGTACATTGGATGTATGATTAAAAAAATTGACTTAATCAAACTTTCTTTTGAAAAACGTTATAAATTTGAAAAAAAAAACAATCTTTCAAGTTATTGTTTTTAAGAAATTTTTTAAAGGCTCTAAAAACCTCTAGATCTATAACAATTTATATTAATTTTTACCCATAACAATAATTATTTATCTTTTAATGGTAAAACCTAAGATGATAAAATCACTTATATTAGAACTTTCATTCTTAAAATAAAAACATATTGTAGGTAAAAAGAGAGAAAAAATATGTAAAGCTTAGATCCATAAAAAAAATCGACATTCGATCTATTGTAATCTTGCATTTTTCCAGATTCATTAGATTAGTGATCAAAAAAATTACGTTAAATTTTAATTATTTTAATCCAAATTAAGAAATTTGGAGAAAATCAAATTAAAGAACATCTCAGTCCAAGAAAATTGTTAAAAGTGTCTACTATCTTTAGATCTATAACAAGTAAAATTTATTCCCACCCTATCAATAATTATTCCTTTTAAAATTTGGTCAAACTCAAAATGATCGATCTTCTCTCGTTCTCCCAAGATGTACTAGAACTTGAATACGTAAAATTGTAAGAGAAAATTAATAACATCAAAGAAAAAGAAAAAACAAATAGATCCTAGATAATTTTATAAGAGAAGATATATATATACATAGATAGATCAATAAAATTAACAAGGCATAAGTGTAAACCTCAAACTTTTTTTGTAGCCGATTAACTGAATTAAGAATCTTGTTATGATAGAATGAACACAAAAGGTGGAGAAGGAAAAGTTAGGGTAAAAAGAAACTACTTATATATATACTTAGTGTCTTTACTTTTTTTTCTTTGAACACTTATTTGGTTGGTAGCATTAAAGGAGAATTCATGTAATCTTCCTTTTTGAATGTTTTTTTCACTAAAATTATTTTAATTGTTTTTCCTATTAAGTCATCAAACTATAAGTATGATAAAATAAATTTTAGTAGCAAATATTAAATGTAGTTATTTATTTATAGATGGATAAATCAACGTAATTTCGTAACTATGTTGAAATGAAATGATATCAGCCTAACGAGGATGATATCCTCACGACTCAAACTGCCGTGAGTGGCACCAACACTAATCAACCTTGTGGGAGAATTAAAGACTAATTCGGACTAACCAACACTGTATAAAGAAAACAACTCTTGGCAAGAAAATATAGAAAATAATTAAGTTACTAAAGAATTGAATCCACATAAGCAAAATGAGATAATTAAAACAATTGTGACGCAAAAATTACCCCATAACTTAAAATCATCATACCAAAACTCGAAATAGTTAAACATGAGACGCAACCTCCACACTGAACATTGACTAAAACATAGAAGCCTATGCCTGAATTAATGGATAAGAAGATTTAGAAGAATCCATGGTATCCTGAAAGATGGAACTCACCCTTGGACTAGAAGTTAGATATCTCTCAACAAAGGTCTCAAAATAACCGCCGGAAGAGGTCTTTTACTCAACATGAAAAAGAACATGGATACCAGTACACAAACCATAAAGTACTAGTGGGATCACATGGAGAGAAATATATGGATGTAAACAGTCAGTACAATATTGTAACATAGAACAATGTATAACATAACAACAATTATAAACTACATAGACTCTGAGTCACGTAATTTGAAACAACAACGCTTGGGTCAAATAATGTATAAGTGCATCTCTCATATGATCACAACGAAAATATTGGGTCATCTCAACGAACTAAAAATCACATACATGAAAATCTCACAGAAAACGAACTCTGGCTGTTAATGTGCCGACATGGTATGCGAGCATACATAATTAGTTTACCAATATGGTATCCGATTCATCCATTGTTAGTCTACCAGTGTTGTTCCCAAGCTAACAAGTAAATACAAACATTCATTAACAACCACATAGCATAATGAACAAGGCCAATTGAATATCACGACTTCATTAAATAAGGTTATAACCTTTATGATGTCATTTCATATGTCTTCCTACCATTATTACAAACATGATAATACGAAATATTTGGCATGCATTCCTACATAGTTTGGTATCATTCTTTTTGTCCCACCAAGACAAGATAAACTAAAAACCAAAGATAACGATAACAAATGGAATTATAGAAAGAATAAAGTATATCACCCTAATGTAATGTAAAAATCATAATAAACGTAACTAAGCTATAACACCTTAGACTGAACAAGAGGGAAATGGTTGACCCCGTAGCAGGGCATGTGTCGTGAATAAGACCATGATGCGTCACCCTCATTGGGTCTCACACTGAATAACAAGATGGAGGAACAGGAACACTACATGTTTCATGGAACTCAAGACGAGCTTCCAAGTTGGCGTTGAAAAACAAATAAAACTACCGAATGACTTGTGAGGGACCACAGACCACTAGATTGTCCGTAAAACCCCACACGGTCTGTTAAATGTCATTTAAAAAATGACCCTGTACCAATTCAAATTCTATGAGAAACCACGGTTTCCCATACGACCTGTGGTGCTTCATAAATTCCATGAATGGGCCTGTGAAAGAGAACTATAATCTTTTAAGTCACGGTAGTTTCTTTGTTTTCCCGTATAAGTTATGCAGTTAAATTTTGTTATTTTATACCTAAATTACATTTGTTTACTCACTCTAAGCCGTATTATTTAATATGAAATAGCCTAGGACCCTCATTTTCCTTATATCATCCAACATAAAAAGAAAAGCTTACATAGAGGCGATAATTTCTCGCAAGAACAAGTAGAGGTTTTCCTCAAGTTCAGCCCCCAAATCAAAAGAATTTATGTTTAGTTTTCATCAGCATTTATGTTCGATTTTACATTTTTGTTTATTTGACTTATAAGGTCCCTTAAATTTAGTTAGTTCTTTTATATCTCATAAACTTTTGAGATCTATGGTTTCTAGATTTTGAAGATTTGTTCGTGAATTAGTATAGTAACATGAACGACCCAGAACCCTAGGATGTATAAATTTATAAGATATCACGAATTATACATGGAAGGAAAATAAGACTAAATCTTTCCTCAATGTTTGAAATGCAAATCTTCATTATATATATGTTGCATTCTCAGTTAGCATATTAGTTCTTTGAGCTACTAATTATTTCACTCCATTTAAGCTTCTCGTATTCATCTGGGAATTGACTTAGAATTTAGTTGGATTATAGTTTAGTTACCCTTAAATCCCTAAACTACGTTCCTACATCGGTTCATAAGTCCTATTTTTTAGGCATTCGTTTAAGTGACCACACCATAGTCAACCCTATACCCCTAAAAAGGGCTCACATGGTTTACGTTGGTTAACCGAACCTCCCACGGTAAGAATGTTATTGCATTTACATAATTTAGCATTTACATCACTATATAATTTAGCCTGTTAGCTTCATGATTAGTACTTGTTTATTCCATCCAGTTTAGTTTAATTTTGCTTCAAAACAATTTATTACTTTTTTTAGCTTATATATATACACATCCTATATGCTCTGTTCATTTAAATTACTGACACATACTTTTGTACTACATTGTTTTATGATATAGGTTTAGGAATTAAGCATCCATATCACACTTAGTCCATCTCCAGTTTGAATTCATAAAATTTAGTTGTGATTTCTCATACTTCGAGGAAAATACACATTTTTTACTTTTAGGTCTTTACTTAAGTTTTCGGTCTTGATAGAGTTAGATAGGGGCATGTCCTAGAAACTCAATTCTTTTAGACGCTTTTTAGGGAATATATTAGTTTCAACTCAAGTTGTTATGTGTTGTAGTAGTCATAATAAATATCTTATGATATATCAAATAGTTAGACTAATTGGGTTTTCCACATTCAAAATATCCTCTTCTTTTAGCTTCCGCATAGTACATGATTTAAGTAGTTATTTTTTTAGTACGCCTTTTATCTGCCAAATTCAAGGTTCGCTTGGGGTCACTCATAATCATAGGTATCGTGATAAGTGTCTGGGGTATCCATTGGATGTGAAAAACATCATATGAGAGAATCAGTTCAACAGTCTTAGGGTGTCTAAGATACGCTCTAGGCACTACTTCTTGCATGTGTGTGTAGCTCACAACACCTATAACATAGAGGTTACTTGGTGTTCTAAGAATTTTCTCTTATTTTGTTAATTTTATTGTGCACGGTGTGTAATTCAACTTTTCCTTTGTAATCCATTGTTATGCATTTTATATCATGACTCCTTGTAGAACTAATACATAAATTGCTAACACAGCTCCTCTAGTCCCGAAAAATGAGGTTACAAATGCAAAATTTTAGAATGCAACCTAGCTTTTGTCTCAAACCTATCTATCTAAAACAATCAACGTACACCAGTTTAGGAAAACCTTGATGGTTGATTAGCTATAACCATTGTTCGAGATTTTATGCATATGTTTCCTTCTAAGTTTCTAGGGTCGTAGGTAGGTGAGGAACCACATAACTTCATTAATGAGGTCATGAAGATTCTTTTTGTAATGCAAGTGACAGTACTGATAAGGTGGATTGGGCATCCTACCATTTTAAGGATGATGTCCTATTTTTTTCACATAATGGAAAAACAACTGGGGTGTGGATGCAGCTCCTGTGACATAACACTTTGCTTGAGATTTTTTGGGTAGGTTCGTCTCGAGAGTGTTTAGGGAGGCTAAGTACTAATTAGTCATGAACATGAAGTAGGGTTCTATTGTCGTCCAATAATACAAGCTGAAGTTCACGCAACTCTCCAGGTATGCTTGACATATGGTTAACGATTTTAGAAGCACAAATGAGCAGGTTCTTGTTTGAAGTACCCTATCTGGTGAATACTGAGTGGGGAAAGGCCATGTTATTTACAGATATGAATATCTTCAAACTAATGATTCATTCTTCGGAGGTTTAGTGAGATACGCGTTGGTAAATGGACAATGATACCAATAAGGGTAGGATGCATAACGATGAGTACTCTCAGAAGATGCCAGGTAGTAGAAATCGCTCACTGTTTCAGTAGAGGTCTACAACCCCAACACGTTCATAAGATAGCGCTTCGTCCCCCATGTTTCAACATGATCAGAAAGGGGGAAGGGATAGCATTAGAATCTAAGTCACAAGGGAGTGCTTCACGTAACCAAAATTTCCCAACATGTCAAAAGTGTTGTAAGAATCATCCAAGAGAGAGTCATGCAGTCATAGAAGGGTTCTTTGGGTGTGGTTAGTCAGGTCATGGGTTGAAGGATTGCTCCTCTTCAAGTAAAATACAAGAGGTCACATGTCTCTATTTATAACATCAGCAGCTTTAACTGGTCTCCCTAATCAGCAAGGTGCTTCATCTAGTTGAGATGGTGGTCAGTGTCATATAACATTGTATGCTTTTCAAGCTTGCGATGAAAAAGAAGATTCTCCTAATGTGGTCAATAGTTTTTCGCAAGTCATCCATTTAGAACATTTATTCAAAGTTATATCCATGGGCTACACTTTCCTTTTTTCACTCCGTATGAGTCTATACTCTGGGTTGTGACCAAGTTATAGGTAGATGGGCACACAGAAATTGCTCTATCACTATTTCTGAGACAGGAACCTCAACAAACCCTGTAGAGTAAGAAATAATAGATTTATATATTATTTTGGCATGGATCTGTTACATTCTTGTTATGACTAAGTCGATTACAAAACTAGGATATCAATTTTAGAAACCGAATGAGACAATATAAGAGTTGAAGGATAGTAACTAATTCCTTTTTGTCATGTTATCTATTACCTTAATGTTATGAAACTGATTTCTAATAGGTATATATATTTTTTTAATCTGGTTAAGGATTAATACTTTGAAACCCCAACTCTTGAGTCAGCCGTAGTCGTAAATGATTTTCTAGAAGTGTTGCCAGAAGTTTTTTCAAAAGATCTTCCGAGAGTCCCGAAAGGGTTATCACATCAGAATAAATCTGCTTCCATATAGAATGCCTATCTTGATTCCTCCTTACATTATGTATCAATTTAATCTAAACAAATTTTAAAAAAAAGTTTAATGAACTTTTATAAAAGATCTTCATCTAACACACTATATCTCTATGTGGTGCTCTAATGTTGTTCAGAAGAAGGAAAAATAATTATCTCATAATATGCATTCATTATAGTCATATGAACATAGTAAAAATGAAGAATAAGTATCTCATCCAAATGTGCTAGTTTATTTTCTAAAATAGACCTCATATTCAGCTATAATCATAGAGTTCGAAGATAGTAAATTCCCAAAGATAACCTTCAGTACTCGATATAGTCAATATGAATTTTGCATTTATGTATTTAAGACTAATCAATGATCTTGCAGTTTTCATGGACTTAATGAATAGGGTTTTCAAACAATATTTGGACTTTAAATCACCATCTTTATCGATGATATCCTCATGTACTGTTGGAGTAAGGAAGGGCATATGACTCATCTGATAGTTGTTCAACAAATTTTCAAAGATCGCCAAATATACACTTAGTTCATCAAATTTGAATTTTTATAACAAGTTGTATCTTTCCTTAGTCATGTGGTATCTTGCAAAGGAATCGTAGTGGGTTGCCACAAAAATGAGGCACCACAACATTATATCAAACCCACCATAGAAACTAATATTAGAAGTTTTTAGAATTTTTCTGGTTAATAACATAGGTTTATTAAAGGATTTTTATCCATAACTTCCCCATTAATAAAGTTGACAGATAAGAAGGTGAAGTTTTAGTGGTCCGATGAGCATGACAAAATCTTGTCATAACTAAAGACATGTTGACTACAACTCTTGTCTTGACTCTATGAAATTTGTTAAACGCTATGGTAGTTTATTTTGATCAATCTAGGGTCAGCCATGTTATATGTTGATGTAGTAACGTAAGGTCATAGCTAACTCTTAAAAGCATAAGGTCTACGAGGAGAACTACCAAACTCATGACCTTGACATTCAAGCTTTAGCGTTATCCCTAATAATTTGGGGACACTACTTGTTTGGTTTTAATGTTGATTTGTTCACATATCATAAGAGCCTCTAGTATGTGTTCAACCTGAAACGTTGTATATTCATCAGAGGAGATGGATTGAATTTCCTAAACACTATGACATGAATATGTTCTATCATTCGAGTAAGTCAAATATATTGGTTGACACCCTCAGCAGAGTATCAATGGGTAGTCTAGCACATATTCAGGAAGAGAAGAAACAATTATCAAAGGATGTTCACTCGTGTGATAGTTCAGAATTAGTCAGAATCTTCATTAGTAGTGGAGGTTAAGTTAAAAATTGATATTGATCCTATAATACAATAGTTGAAAGGTTCAGTAAATCCGTTTGTGGTATTATATGAAAGGGGTGATCTTGTGCTTTGTTACTAAAGTCACTTATTTCTTCCTATTGTAGAATATTTGAGGAAGCAAATCCTTACAGAAGCACATAATTCCACATGTTATATTTATCCAAGTGAAACGAAGATGTATCGTAATCACTGAGAAGTCTTTTTATGCAACAACATAAAAAAAACATCATAGATTTTGTGGTTAAGTGTCCTAACTGTCAAAAAGTTAAAGTAGAACATCAAAAATGAGTAGGTGTGACTCACGATATTAACATTCCTACATCAAAGTGGGAAATGCTAAACATGGATTTTGTTATGGGTTCACATCTTACTCGAAAAAATATGACTCGATTTGTGTGATAGTTGACAAAGTCAATAAGTCAACTAACTTGTTGGCTGTCAAGACTATAAATTAAGTTGCGGATTTTACAAGACATTAAACTAGTGAGTTACTAAGGTTGCATGGGGTTCCCTTTTATTTATCATCACATATTGGGGGTCCTCCATTTACCTCTCCTTTGTTGAATTCATTTCAAAAAGGGCTTTTTAATCAAGTGAATCTCAGTACAACATTTTAATCCTAGATATAAAGACCTTAGAGGACATGTCGAGAGTATTAGTTTTAGATTTAAGGAGCATTTGGGATAATGACCTACCTCTTATCGAAATCACCTTTAATAATACCTTTTATTCTAGTATTAAGATGAGCAATTCTGATGCATTGTATTGGCGTAGATACAAGACCTTTTTTGTTCATTCAAAGTGGGATATGCAACTTTATTAAGGTGAGATTTGGATCATGAGTCGATGGAGGAAGTTAATTTTAACAAATATAAACTAAAACAAACTCAAAGCTATCAGAAGTACTATGCACATATAAAGAGAAAGGACTTAGAGTTGGAAATCACTGATTGGTTTTATAAATTTGTTACCCATAAAGAGAGGTGATGATATTTTGTAATAAACGGAAGCCCAATTTTAAGTATGTAGGTCCTTACAGAATCATAAAAGGTGATAGAGATTTTTCGAATGAGTTATATCTAGCACCAAGATTAACATTTGTTTACCCACTCTTTCACATTACCTTATTGAAGGAGTGTGTGTGTGATCCAGGTTCGATAATAACTTTGGACAGTGTTGGTGATATGGATTTGATAATACCTTTAGAAAGTGTTGTTGTGAAGGATAGCCTCACCTATGAAGAGGTTCTAGTTAAAATTATTGGACATTTATTGGTAGGTTTAAAATTAAGAAAATCATTTATGTAAAGGTTTTGAGGAAAAGTCACTCGATAGATAGACATACTTTGGAAGCTAAGGCAGCCATGATTGACAGTATCTATAATATCCAGGCAAACTGATAGTTTAAACTAGAGACTAAGTGTATGACTAAAAATCGTAAAAATGACTCCCCGAGTGTTAACAAGTCATTTATGAATGATATGGTGCCAACGTGAGGCTAATCCAAGAGGAAAGTGCCAAGCGAAAGGGATCAAACAAAGTCCAATGGCCAAGACTACCACTAGCCAAGAAAACAGTGCCTCTCTTTTTAACGACCCGAGAGTACTAGCAAGTCGTAACAAGGCGTACTTTACCATGATGGTATTTCATACAAGCCTCTTAGCGTTCATTCATCACATAGGCAATAAAAATAGTGCGAAATTGAAACAGTCCTTAGTAAAGTGAACAATAGAAAACTCTTTTATAAAACAAAGAAATACCAAGTCTCAACATAGTAATCTTAGACATCAAATAAATTTAATGAGGACACAAACCATTACAATCGAAATAAACTACTAAGAATCTATTACCTAACAAGGAAATATAAGAATTTACTTTCCCTCGAATCCCTGAGGATGGACCAAGTATTGGAGAGTGGAGATCCAAGTCTTCAACTAGAGAATACACCTAGCACTTTAAACTTACACATTTTACTAAAAAAATGTAGAAGATGTTATTATCACAATTAAGCCCTAAGTATTATGACCATGCAAAAATATGCCAACGAGGGACATTTTGCTGAATGTCATTCTTTTATGTCATTTTGTAAAGCTTCATGAACACTTGAACAATAAAGGCATAGCATAAGTCACAACAAACATGCAACTAACAATATCTCATTCAAGTCATTACATTTACCCTTTTAAACTTAAGTAGTCATACTTCAACTAGTACAAACTTGAAACGCAAGGGCACACACATTAAGTAGATCATTTCATCATAGTAGGACTTCTATCAAAAGTTACTCTAAGTCACCCTTACGTAAGTCATAAAGTGGCAGCCCATACTACTTCTTCATTTCACAACTAAGTGTTCCTCAAGGATACATTTAGACAAGATGCTTTCTTTTTCAACATAACATGCTATGTAACTCGTTTCATCAATATAGGAGAAACATACATCACAATATAGAAAAATAAATAGACCATTCATTATTAACTTTATTTAGAGGACCTTCATATTAGTCATCAAGACTAAAGGAACTCACTCAAGAACCTTTAAAGCATACTCGTCCAATGTGTAGATAACATCTCAAACTACTACCTGCACGTTATAGAACCTATCAAGTAACTAGAGTGCGCATCTTAAATGATAGGAATAGGAATTAACCGACAGGGTCCATGAACGCTGGACATGGAGTCCGGTGTTCTATCCCCACACACCCTAAAGAGTTTTTCTAGTTCCAAAAACGTACATTGTTCTATAGCCTCTCACTCGGATACAACCATAATTTTTACCATATCCCCTCGTTGCTTACCCTTATTTCCCATAGATTATTTTTATTCACATTTGTGAAAAAAATAAAGCACCGACATTTGGTCTACCAACTCATATTACTTTTACCAAGAAGGGTTACAACCAATAGGTCTACCTATCAAGGTTCATTAAGGATAGCTCATTGACTTTCAAAGAAGGTTGCCTTACATATTGGGCCTACCGATACAAAGTTCATCATTCACATATGGTTCTAGACCCATCATAAAGGGGCACTAAGCTTAGGTCTGCCTTTTCAACACATAGTCTAGAAATCATTTATTCATTTAGTGAAAGGGCACGATATCGAGATTTAATGAATACTAGCCATTTATGCATTTAGACATCTAAATCAAAATACATTCCAGTGTAGAAAAGAATGCACTAGCCTACTAATTCAAGGCACATATAACTTAACATTAATTTATACAAGAATAAGAACTGTATTTATTAGGAGCATACTTTCAATCACAGTGCATTCACATTCTATATAAATTGATCAGTCTGTCCTTTATTTCACATGCTTGTTTTACATCAAGTGCTTCAATACAATCTCATGATAATGCTTTACTGCCACACCATATGCCTTCATGGACATTATCACAATTCTATATCAATTTTACATTCACATGAAATTAGGTCAAACATTCCCCTTTCAAGTCTATAATCTCAATTCCTCTAATCACAAACACTTGATAATGATACAAATCAAAAATATATATTATTCTACACATGAATACATCATCATCTATTCATATTAATCAAACCCACTTCATAAGGTCAAATTTAGGAATTTAGAGAAATATGGGTTCATAGATTTTTCCATCATAAACCATCAAGTAAACATCAATATCATCATAGTTTATCATTTGAAAATGTTTGATGCAAGAACCAATGAGTTTCCATGAAATCTAAGTTGTTAGTTAAAAAAAAGCTTGAAAACATCTTTGAAATCGACTATACGGTTAAAACTAAATCTACATGAAGGGTAACCATACCTTCATTAAGAATCCACAAGAAATTTGAGGAAGAACCACTCTGAGATTATCAAACCCTAGTTTCAATTTCTCTCTTCTTCTCATGTAATTGAAGAATTCTAATGAGATAAATATTTAAGAGGGTATGGGTTTCTTTTAATTCTAATCTGAGTGACTTAAATTAAAGGATTTAGGTAATAAAAATTTTAAATACTTGTTAGGAAAAGAGTGGGAAAGTCTTGGTTTATGTTTCGGAAAGACTACTTAAAGAACCCACCTGAATACTTAAAACATACATTCCCCACTTTGTAGATCACTCTTTGACATAACACTACTTGTTAAGGGAACTAGGAGACTCTGCTAATGCACCTTAATTATGCCCATTATAGAAGAATCTCCAAGAATCGGCAGTGCTTCACTATTTGAGCATAAATTTTTACCCTTATTTCATATTTCGACAAACATGATTGCGATAGAAAGAGGACTCAGAGACGTTTAATGTGATAGGTAAAGTTCCACCTAATTAGTATTGATCTAAGATATACCAGCATTTGAAGTTGACCTTACAAGTTCTAACAGTTGTTGACACCAAATTTTGACCCGCGATGGTATGAATCAATTATCGAGCTTCGTAAGTTTTCCGAATAATTTAAATTAATTAGTTCTATAAATTGTACGAATATAATGATATAGTGCATGAACTTTATATTATGTCGGTTACCTTTAGCATAATTTTAGATAAGGTATATATTTTTTTAATATTGTATATAATTAGAATATTTTATGATTATTCAATATATATATATATATATATATATATATATATATATATATCTATATGTATATATATGTATATCTTTGTATATAATTAGTATATTTTATGATTATTCAATATAAATATATATATATGTATATATGTATATATGTGTATATATATATGTATATCTTAAGTTTAGAAAATATTCTATTAAACTAGGTTATTTTAAATTACAATTATATTTTTAATCGCTACTTTATTATTAAATGAATAAGCTCGTTAATAAATTTATACCAATTTCGTTTTGCCTTAAATCAATTGGCTAGTTATTAATTTGAACTCATATTCCCTTTTAATTTGGAAGAATCAGCTTGGGCCTTTTCCAACTATTCCAGCCCAACACCTTCTAATCCAACCCAATAAAAAACCCCTCAACCCAATTCCCACATCAGCAGCCCAATAGATCTCTCAGGCCCAAATCCCTCAATTTTAAACCCAACCCCTTTTCACTCCTGCCCAAGCCGTCCCACTCATTACCCGACCCAACCCCATTTCCTGTTCGACCAGACCCGACCCATCCCCTTCCCTCATCCAAATCCCCACGCAGCCCTTTCCTCCAAAAACAGAAACCCAGAAAACCACGCGCCCCTTCCCAATGGAAACCCGCGTCTCTCCTTCCACGTTCTTTCCTTCTCTCCCCATCTCCCCTCTTTCTTCAACCCCTTGACCCACGCGACTCCCAGCAGAAAAAAGAAAGCAGCAGCCGCGAAACCCAAAAAAAAAGAAAAGAAAGGTGCAGCAACTCTACCTACGCGTAGAAATTTCCAGAAAAAAAATCACCTGCGTCTCCCCCACGCTCTCGTCCTTCGCTCTCTCCCTCTCTTCCACCCTTGCTGCGCAACGGCTCTTTGGGGTCGTTTTTGTCTGCAAAGCGTACGCTCGTGCTGGTCGGACAGTAGAGGAGGCCGAAAGTTTGTCATTGGTCGCGGGATTGCGTCACGTAGCTCGCAAGTACTACGACTTGATCACGCCCGTCCACTTCAATCCCATCCGTTGGAGATTTGGATCTCAAGGGGATATTCCTTCAGCTTGGGAGGGATTTTCGAATTTCGAATTCGAAATGGGCCTCAAAAATTGTCCCTCCAGCCCTTCTCTTGAGGAACCCTAATTTTCCCCTGTAAATACCCCCTGCGAAAGTGTTGAAGGGGTAGGTTTTCTTTTTGTTTTGGCTGAAACCCCATGCGAAAACATAAAGATAAATCAGTTTCCTTCGAAAAGAAGGAGTTATCCCCCAAAAGACATTCACACTCGTTCTCTTTTAATAACATTTTCCGCTTATTAAAAAGGTATTAACAAAGAGTTTTCTTAGAAGGATTCGGACAAGAAGAAACCATTCCGTCATGTGTTGGTGGCATTCTTTTTCAAACGTTCGAAACAGAGGGTGATTTTTTGAGTTCGTGTTAGTAGTGCTTCCCCTTTGCTTGTCTCGTCCCAATTTCGCTGCTCTCCGAAAGGTAATACTCACCTCGTTTGAAGCATAACTTATTCCGAATGTTTTACTCGTTTGGCTCTCGACCGTGTGAGTCGTTTGTTGTTGTTCACTTACTGTTGGGTTGTAAGGCAATCTAGCTTGCCTCTTAACCCCTTTGGCTTTGTATAATTTTCTCTTTTGCTTTTGGTTTCAAAATTGTTTCTTTTAGTGTTTTAGCGATCTGTACGGTGTTGTCGGTCATGGAACTTGGATTGTTTGTGTGTTTCTATGTTTTTTGAGCGTACAGTCTGTTCTCGCCCTTCTTCACACTATTTTCTCGATTTTTTTTTGTCTCCAAATGGTTTCTTCTGGTACTTAGGATGTGTTGCAGTAAGGTTTAAATGGCATTGTTATTTGTATCCTTTCCTCGCTTGAATCTTTTCTAATAGAACTTTTGTTTGAAGTATATGTTCGTAACCTTTTTCTTCACCGGAATTTTAGTCGTCATATGGGTCAGAAACGTGTATCTGTTCAAACTATAGTCACTTTCGAGTGATCTCATTGTTGCATGTTCTGCTAGATTGCGCTTAGAATATTATACAATAGCGTGCCTTGTTACTTAGTTTCTATATCAACTTGTTCTATGTTTTTCCTAAGAGTAAAGTTAGAATAGGTCTTATGTTATATTGATAAGTTCAAGTTCGTTCAACTTTGGCAATGGTATAATGATCTCCTGTTTCTCTTCTCTCCACTGTGTTTCAAGATGATTTTAAGAATGGCATGTGATCATTTTGGTTATCTTTTTAATCTGCTGTCCGTAATTCTCCCCTAGTCTAAATCTCAAATGCTTCCAATCATTTTGGATGACTAACTGCTTTACTTAGTTACTTGTAAGTAATTTTGCTCTAGCTTTACCCAAAGCTTTGAAGGGATGTATGTTTTTTTCTTATTCTCGGTTTTGCTCAAGATTGTTTTGCTCGAAGATTCGTTTGGTTATTTTACCACTTCATATTCTAAATCTATTGTAATTTTATTTGCATGTGAAATTATCGGCGACTCCCATGGACTTCATTTCCATCTTTTGCACACCCTCGTCGAGTCGTAAAGGCTCAAATTTTATCGAGTCTTCCACCCAAATCCGGTGCATAGATTAAAAGTTCCAAGGAGTGATGTTTGAAGAAATCCAAAAATGGATTAGAAGACTTTCCTTTATTTTATTCCTTCGTATTTATTCGTAATGGGCCTAAGCTCTTATCTTTTTCTTTACTTTTCATATTTACTTTGTATTATTATATGCTTAGTTAGGACAGGTGCGGAAAATGGGTCAAACACCCAAAGCAGTTGGGTCCAAAACTCGGTCAAGGCGAACAGAACCCCAGTTTGGACCCAATGTCTCTCTTTACTGTTTGCTTATATGTTTATTTAAATGCCTTTAGAATAGGATTAGAAGCTCCAAACCCCGTCGAACTCCTTTCATTTTATCAAGACCTAAGATTAAAATTAAAATCTTAAAACTATAAATATTTCAAAACTTGTAAAATTGGCCTAGATAAAAATCTTAAGAAAATCCAATTGCAAAGGTTAAAACAAAAATAGTCAAATTGTTAATCGCCGGATAACCGTAGTTAACGGAGCGTCTTAGGTGCTTTTTTCAAAACCTTCCTAAGACACTAATAGGAATCGCGGACCCTAATTTTTTTTTCAAACGATTTTCTGTTTAATTGTTTGAAAAATAAGTTTTCTTGATTTTACTTAAAAAATTAAGTGGCGACTCCGAAAAAGTCAAAAATCCTTTAAAATAAAACGAACCCTTTTCGAAACCATATTTTTTTCGATAAAACAGAAATGGCGAGTCCGCTGGGGACGGAGGATTCTAACCTTAAATACTAACTTTATTTGACTATTTGTAATAACAGATTATTTGTTTAAGTTGTTAGAAATTGCATTTCATGGCATAACATTCGCCAAACGGCAAATAGATGCATTAGAAAACAGAAGTTACGCGGCTTACCGCGACTTCTCTCAGATATACCCAAGAAATCATTTAGGAGTATCGAACAAATAGTCGGAATGCGGTCATCCGGCGTTGTGCGATAGGTGCACCCCGATGTTTGTCCGACTCGGGTAACCGTCAATTGGAAAACAATTCTAGTAAACCTAGGATAGAGCTAAACCAAATCCCGAAATAGCGCATTTGCCTAAGATAACCCAATACCCATGGCGTGTTGGGACCATTAGTAGACCGCCTTGAGTCCAAAACGTCCCACAGCCTAAATGGACGTTCATATTTATCTGTTTAAATTTGAAGGATATATACGGTTTTCAAATGACGTATACATCCCTCAAATCGCTAGGCCCACCCTTGGCACAAAAGGGTCACATATCTGCTTAGAACGCGCAATAAATCTTTATGTGTTATAACTGCTTATGTGAATATGTTGTTTTATCTGGAGATGTTCTAGCTCACGTTTCTTCAAATTGTTTTAAAAGCGTAAGCACAAATATCAAGTCACTATCAAAAGTGCGTCCAAATACTCTTCGAGTCTTTAGTTTCCTGGAAAAAAAATCAATCATCATTTTTCTTTAGTACTACTTTAATATCTGAAAAGATTCAGCATTTCAAATCAAAATAATTTTGGGAAACTTTATCTTTTCTGACTCTTACAAGGGAATTGGAGTTACATCTCAATCAAAAATCAAAGTACGGTAATGAAAAATACCGTCAACTTTATTTCGACTCAAGTCGACATTTTTATTCACTAATCCCAAAGTCAAGTAGACAAAATCCTGTCTATTTAACCATTTCTTTGTATTGGTTTTCCTATATTGGTGAGCAAGTTTATCTCCGGATAAAGCAACTCTTATGTGTTTACACACATATGTGATATCTTGTATTACTTACAACCTCTAGGCACTAACATATTGGTCATTTGAGTTTTTCATTAACAGGTATTTAAAACTGATCAGTGTTGGTAAGTTAGTTTATCATCCGAGGTTTAAGGCCTCAAAGATTCCTTCCCCGATCAAATTTGCAAAAAGAAAAGACAACAATGGGGGACAACAATGATGAGATTGACATGAATGATGTTGCCGTGGATCAACCCCCCGCCGCTGATAAAAATGAATTGGTTATGCAGTTGATGCAACAAATCGCCGAAATGAGGGTTGAAATGCAAAGAATGCAAGATTCGCCTAATCCAGTTTAATCCTTCAACCCTCCAAGAGATGGAAGACCTCCACTCCACCTTCCTCCACCCAGCGCGGAACATGTTCAGAACCTTCTCTCTAACCCCTCTCAAAATCCTCCAACCATTGACTCAACTACCCTCAATCCCCGTCACGACACTACATCGTGCCAAACACCACATCATCCTCACAATACCAATCAAATCCTTCAACTCACTCAAAAAAAAAATACGAACGATGATCAAACCTTCCCCCATCTTCAAAACAAAAATACTGATCCTCAAACTTTCCCTCAAAAGTATCAAGCCACTCAAAATACCCATAATCCCTCCATTGTTCCACCTATATCTCAAAAGACTACTTTCCAAATCCCAACTTCAAACGAACCTTATGTCGACTGTTCCGAGCATGATCACTAGAAAGAACAAGAGAGAGAGTGGATGTCAAAAGAAGAGGAAGTCAAGCTGAATATGAAAGAAGAGATCAAGAAAGCCATGAAGGAGTTGCACTATATTTCCGTAGTCGATGGGTTGAGCTATAAGGATTTATGCATCCACCAAAATCTCGACCTCCCGGAAGGGTTAAAAGTGCCAAAGTTTTTCACTTTTAACAGAACAGGAAATCCTCTAGCACGTCTAAAAGTTTATTGTAATCAACTCGTGGGAGTTGGTAAAAATGAAGCATTATTGATGCGTCTCTTCGGTCGAAGTCTAAATGGAGAAGCTCTGGAGTGGCTTACATCACAAGAGCTGAAATAATGGAAAACTTGGAATGCACTCGCAAAGGCTTTCACGAAAAGATTTGGATACAATGTAGAAGATGTTCCAGATCGCTACTACCTGGAGAAGATCAAACAGAAGTATACAGAACATTATCGAGAGTACGCTTTTCGTTGGAGAAAAGAGGCCGCAAGAGTTCACCCTCCAATGTACGAACGTGAGATCACTGAAATGTTCATTCATACCCAAGAGACTGAGTACTATGAAAGAATGTTGTGCATGATGGGACAAAAGTTTGTCGAGATTGTCAAAGTGGGAGAAGCTTTGGAAGATGTTTTCAAGACTGGAAAGCTCACAAAATTTACCTCATTGCGATCTAATGGAAAATCTGCCAAGATTACTGTCATGGATAAATCAAAAGGAAAAGTGGAGGAGGTAAGTATGATCACGGCTACTCATATAAGGTCAGCTTCTCAAAGGAAATATCAAAGCCATAATGTCAATCAGGAAAAATTTCCTCGCCTAAAATTCAGAAAGACTCCTAAAGTATTTACACCATTAAGGGAATCTCAAACTCAACTTTATTAAAGGTTGAAAGCAATGGGTATGCTCTATCCTATAGAAGGAAGACCTGCCAATCCTTTAGGGAAATTTTAGAGAGCTGACAACATATGTGCTTATCATTCAGGAGCCGTTGGACATGACACAGAGAATTGTTCAACTTTGAAGCACAAGATACAAGACATGATCAACAACAACTTGATCAATATTGAGGAAACTACCTGAATGGATGATATATTTGATGCTCAAGAGTGAGTGCAAGACATTTCTGAATTAAGCCGTTTTAAGATATTCATCATCGAAGGTCGAGAAGAAGAATGCCCAACATTGCAAAATTTGGCATATAAAGTTTTGTTACCTTTCTTTTGAAGATGTATCGCACATTGCTTGTTTGAACTATGTTTGACCTGATTTCTCGAGAATGAGATACGTTGGTGGCCTATGTCGGCCTCGGTCATTTCATTATCAAAATTTCCTATTTTCGTTAATCCTTGAGAGGGGAACTACGTTTGACCTGATTCCTTATCCAACGGGATACGTAGGCGCCACAACGGCTCGGTCATAATACCCAGTAAGATTTCCATTTCTCTTCATAATGGAAAGTGGGACAGAATTTTTGAAAGGATCTCAAAAATTCATTGGAAGTTGGACTTCTTTAACAAAGTAAAAATAGAAGACCAAAATTCTACGAAGATTAGCCTTGGGTGGATCTCAAAAATTACGACAATCTAGCTTGCAACTGGGACAGAATTTTTGAGATGATCTCAAAAATTCCACAAATGTCATTTGTTACTTATTGAGGTAAACTGGGACAAAATTTTGAGGAGGGGCCTCAAAATTCCAGAATGAGCAACCTCAGAGTTAACAGAGCAAGTTATGAGAGTTCTTATATATTTTAGACCGGGACAAATTTTTGAGGAGGGTCTTCAAAAAATACCATCAAATATCTCATATAAAGAATGGGCAAGCGTGCAAGCCAACAGCAAGAAGGAGCATGGAGAAAAAACCAACACAAATCAGTCTTTCAAACTAAGAATTTTTCTTTGGATACAGGAACATTGAAGTAAAAAAATGGCTATATAAAGCTGTCAAGAATGATGAAAGGCGTCACTTTCACCCATCGTGGACTCCTAAAAAAACCTAGAAAATCTTCCATCTCATTTTATCGCTATTTCTTTATATTGCCTTAAGTGATTTATAAGCAATTTTCTTCTTATCTTGTAGGAATATTGTCGAGCCGTCCACCTCGTTACAGTCGGATTATTATTGAGCCGTCGACCTTGTTACAATTGGACTATTATCGAGCATCAACCTCCCTACAGTTTGAACATTATCGAGACATCCACCTCGTTACAGTGGAACATTATCAAGCCATCCACCTCGTTACAGTGGAGCATTATCGAGCCAGCCACCTCGTTACAGTGGAACATTATCGAGCCATCCACCTCGTTATAGTTGGACTATTATCAAGCATCCACCTCGTTACAGTTGGAACATTATCGAGCCATCCACCTCGTCACATTTGGAACATTATCGAGACATCCACCTCGTTATAGTTGGAACATTATCGAGCTATCAACCTTGTTACAGTTGGAACATTATCGAGCCATCCACCTTGTTACAGTTGGAACATTATTGAGCCATCCATGACTTGTTAAAAATCATGCATCGCGGAAAATCATGCATTGCGCAAAAATCATGCATCACGAAAATCATGCATTGCGGAAAAACATGCATCGCAAAAATCATGCATTGTGGAAAATAATGCATCGCGGAAATCATGCATTGCGGAAAAATATGCATCGCGAAAATTATGCATTGCAGAAAATCATGCATTGCGGAAATCATGGATTGCGGAAAAACATGAATCGTGAAAATCATGCATTGCAGAAAAACAGGCATCGCGGAAATCATGCATTGCAGAAAAACAGGCATCATGAATATCATGCATCGTGAAAATTATGCATTGCGAAAATCATGCATTGCGGAAAATCATGCATCGCGGAAAATCATGCATTGCGAAGAGTCATGCATCGCAAAAATCATGCATCGCGAATTTGAAATTTATACATCGCGAGAAGACTTTATACCTCGCTTGAGTTTATGCACGACGAAAAGATTTTATGCCTCGTCAAATTTATACATCGCGAGAAGGCTTTATACCTCGCTGGAGTTAATGCATCATGAGAAGAATCCATGCCTCGTTGAAAATCATGCATCGCGAATGTGAAATTTATACATCGCGAGAAGACCTTATACCTCGCTGGAATTTATGCTCGACGAGAAGACTTCATGCCTCGTCAAATTTATATATCACGAGAAGACTTTATACCTCGCTGGAATTTATGCTTAACAAGGAGACTTCATGCCTCGTCAAATTTATATATCGCGAGAAGACTTTATACCTCGCTTGAATTTATGCACGACGAGAAGATTTCATGCCTCGTCAAGTTTATATATCGTGAGAAGGCTTTATACCTCGCTGGAGTTAATGCATCGCGGGAAGACTTTATACCTCGTTGAGATTTAGACATCGCGAGAAGATTTCATACCTCGCCGGAATTTATGCATCACGAGAAGATTTCATACCTCGCTGAAATTTATGCATCACGTGAAGATTTCATGTCTCACTGAAAGTTATGCATTGTGAGAGGATTTCATACCTCGCAGGAACTTACGTATCGCGGGAAGATATTCAGGCCCCGCAAGAGGACATACATGGATAAAGAAAGGGAAATCATGTATCCCAAGAGCAATATTTATCCATCGGCCTCAGCAGCAACCTTTATTTTTGAAAAAAAAAGAAAAAGAAAAGAAAAAAATAAACATCAAGAAGAGCATCGAAGATGACCATAAAAGAGAGATCAATATCGCATCAGCATTTATTTATTTATTTCGACATCAAATATAGAGTACATTGAAGATTATATCGCAAAACAAAGCATAAGGTTTATTTGCTGGACGTCGGACCGATCGAGTCGACGACGAATATTGAGGATATCAACGAAGTGTCAACGTGGTAAAAAGACACTGTCTCCCATTTTATTGCATTTTTTTAAGCTGACAAGTTTTATCTCAGTCTTTGTCGAGAGCATCCAAAAGGATAAATTTTCCAAAAACCACAGGTGCGGACGACATCAAAAAGGATGCAGCACAACGTGGAACTTTTTCTTAGTAGCGAACTGGGAAACAGTCCAAAGAGGAACACCATACTTTTAGGACGCGAGCAGAGGAGCGACTTCCACCACAATCGAACCACCCCCTCGAAGCACGCAGGTTTTTGTTAAGTCCTGTTAGTTTCAGTCTAGCATCCGGAAGTTTCGATTTATCGGAAGCAAATTTCCAATCCGAGTGACAATACGCCAATAGCCTCCTTTTCATACTCATTAATTTGTCACTTGTTCAAAACCAAAGGTTATCTAGCATAATAGATTTCCTTTTCCACCAATCGAGTCGAACTACACACAGCCTGATTCGGAAGATTTAAGGGTATGTAGGCGGATTCAATGTTGAAAACTCGGCTGTATAACAACATTCGTTCTCGATCCTATTCTCGAGCATTTCAATACCTTCATAATTTGGTATCGAGTTGGCTTTTGATTCTTTCAAATCATGCGGTAAATCAAGCTTATAAAACTACGAGTGCTTGAATTCTCATATAGCATGAGACATGTAGGAAACCCGTTTTCAAGGGTTCGGCCATAATCCCTAAACCCTTTGTCGAATCCTCCCTTTTAAAGTGAATGGAGTTGGTCAAAATTGGTTCGGTCAATTTCATTTTCCTCGAGTTGCTTGCATCAACCCAAATAAAATGAGGGACAGTTGTTGACACTCAATTTTGACCCTCGCCGGTATGAATCAATTATCGAGCTTCGTAAATTTTCTGAATAATTTAAATTAATTAGTTTTATAAATTGTACGAATATAATGATATAGTGCATGAACTTTATATTACGCCGGTTACCTTTAGCATAACTTTAGATAAGGTATAAATTTCTTTAATAATGTATATAATTAGTATATTTTATGATTATTCAATATATATATATATATATATATATGTATGTATATATGTATATATATGTATATATGTATATATATGTATATATATATATCTATATCTTAAGTTTAGAAAATATTCTATTAAACTAGTTTATTTTAAATTACGATTATATTTTGAATCGCTATTTTATTATTAAATAAATAAGCTCGTTAATAAATTTATACCAATTTCGTTTTGTCTTAAATCAATTGGCTATTTATTAATTTGAACTCATTTTCCCTTTTAATTTGGAAGAATCAGCTTGGGCCTTTTCCAACTATTCCAGCCCAACACCTTCTAATCCAACCCAATAAAAAACCCCTCAACCCAATTCCCACATCAGCAGCCCAATAGATCTTCCAGGCCCAACTCCCTTAATTTTAAACCCAACCCCTTTTCACTCCAGCCCAACCCGTCCCACTCATTACCCGACCCAACCCCACTTCCCGTCTGACCTGACCTGACCTGACCCAAATTCCCTTTTCCCATTTCCTTCTTCCTCTTACCTCATCCAAATCCCCACGCAGCCCTCCCCTCCCGAAACAGAAACCCAGAAGACCATGCGCCCCTTACCAACGGAAACCCGCATCTCTCCTCCCACGTTCTCTCTCTCTCCCCCATCTCCCCTCTTTCTTCAACCCCTTCACCCACGCGAATCCCAGAAGAAACAAGAAAGTCGCAGCCCCGAAACCCAAAAAAAAGGCGCAGCAACTGTATCTACGCGCAGAAATTTCCAGAAAAAGAAATCACCCGCGTCTCCCCCATGCTCTCGTCCTTCGCTCTCTCCCTCTCTCCCACGCGATCTGCGCAACGGCTCTTTGGGATTTTTTTCATCTGCAAAGCATACGCTCGCGCAGGTCTAGCAGAAGAGGAGGCCGAAAGTTTGTCGTTGGTCGCGGGATTGCGCCACGTAACTCGCAAGTACTACGACTTGATCTCACCCGTCCACTTCAATCCCATCCGTTGGAGATTCGGATCTCTAGGGGATATTCCTTCAGCTTGGGAGGGATTTTCGAATTTCGAATTAAAAATGGGCCTCAAAAATCGTCCCTCTAGACCTTCTCTTGAGGAACCCTAATTTTCCCATATAAATACCCCCTCAGAAAGTGTTGAAGGGGTTGGTTTTTGTTTGTTTTGGCTGAAACCCCTTGGGAAATCATAAAGATAAATCAGTTTCCTTCGAGAAGAAGGAGTTATCCCCCAAAAGACATTCACACTCATTCTCTTTTAATAACATTTTCCGCTTATCAGAAAGGCATTAACAGAGAGTTTTCTTAGAAGGGTTCGGACAAGAAGAAACCATTCCATCAAGTGTTGGTGGCGTTCTTGTTCAAACGTGCGAAACATAGCGTGACTTTTAAGTTCGTGTTAGTGTTGATTCCCCTTTTCTCGTCTCGTCCCAGTTTCGCTGCTCTCCGAAAGGTAATACTCACCTCGTTTGAAGCATAACTTATTCCTAATGTTTTACTCGTTTGGCTCTCGATCGTGTGAGTCGTTTGTTGTTGTTCACTTACTGTTGGGCTGTAAGGCAATCTAGCCTGCCTCTTAACCCCTTTGGCTTTGTATAATTTTCTCTTTTGCTTTTTGTTTCAAAATTGTTTTCTTTTAGTGTTTTAGCGATCTGTGCGGTGTTGTCGGTCATGGAACTTGGATTGTTTGTGCGTTTCTATGTTTTTTTAGAGTACAGTCTGTTCTTGCCCTGCTTCACACTATTTTCTCGATTTTTTTTTTGTCTCTAAATGGCTTCTTCTGGTACTTAGGATGTGTTGCAGTAAGGTTTAAATGGCATTGTTATCTGTAGCCTCTCCTCGCTTGAATCTTTTCTAATAGAACTTTTGTTTGAAGTATATGTTGTTAACCTTTTTCTTCACCGGAATTTTAGTCGTCATATGGGTCAGAAACGTCTATATGTTCGAACTATGGTCACTTTCGAGTGATCTCATTGTTGCATGTACTTCCAGATTGTGCTTAGAATATTATACAATAGCGTGCCTTGTTACTTAGTTTCTATATCAACTTGTTCTATGCTTTTCCTAAGAGTAAAGTTAGAATAGACCTTATATTATCTTGATAAGTTCAAGTTCGTTCAACTTTGGCAATGGCATAATGATCTCCTTTTTCTCTTCTCTCCACTGTGTTTCAAGATGATGTTAAGAATGACATGTGATCGTTTTGGTTATGTTTTTAATCTGCTGTCGGTAATTCTCTCCTAGTCTAAATCTCAAATGCTTCCAATCATTTTGGATGACTAACTTCTTTACCTAGTTACTTGTAAGTCATTTTGCTCCAGCTTAACCCAAAGCTTTGAAGGGATGTATGTTTGTTTCTTATTCTCGTTTTGCTCAAGATTGTTTTGCTCGAAGATTCGTTTGATTATTTTACCACTTCATATGCTAATTTATTGTCATTTTATTTGCATGTGAAATTATCGGCGAGTCCCATGCACTTCATTTCCATCTTTTGCACACCCTCGTCGAGCCGTAAAGGCTCAAATTTTATCGAGTCTTCCACCCAAATCCGGTGCATAGATTCAAAGTTCCAAGGACTGAAGTTTGAAGAAATCAAAAAATGGATTAGAAGACTTTCCTTTATTTTATTCCTTTGTATTTATTTGTAATGGGCCTAAGCCCTTATCGTTTTCTTTACTTTTCATATTTCCTTTGTATTATTATCTGCTTAGTTAGGACAGGTGCGGAAAATGGGTCAAACACCCAAAAGAAGTTGGGTCCAAAACTCGGTCAAGGCGAACAAAACCCGAGTTTGGACCCAATGTCTCTCCCTCCCTCTCTCTCTCTTTACTGTTTGCTTATATGTTTATTTAAATGCCGTTAGATTAGGATTAGAAGCTCCAAACCCCGTCGAACGCCTTTCATTTTATCAAGACCTAAGATTAAAATTGAAATCTTAAAACTATAAATATTTCAAAACATGTAAAATTGGCCTAGATAAAAATCTTAAGAAAATCCAATTGCAAAGGTTAAAACAAAAATAGTCAAATTGTTACTCGCCAAATAACCGTAGTTAATGGAGCGTCTTAGGTGCTTTTTTTGAAACCTTCCTAAGACGCTAATTAGAATCACGAACCCTAAAATAGGCTTTTTTCAAACGATTTTCTTTTTAATTGTTTCAAAAATAAGTTTTCTTGATTTTCCTTAAAAAAATTAATTGGCGACTCTGAAAAAATCGAAAATCCATTTATGTGTTTCCCTTTTTTAGTTCGCCCATTGGACGATTGGTCTCTCTAAGTGCATTAAGCGACTCATTAAGTGCACCCTTGGCTCTCTCTTTGTTCCAGTAACCTTGCAAAAAGAATTGTCCATTGTGAGATTAGAGAGGAGAAGGGAGACATGTCAAGGTATTTGGCGATCATGTACCTAGTTCTCCCTTTGGAACCTTGGGCTTGCCAAGTACACTAAGAAACTAGGCAAATGCACACTTGGTTCGCACAATTTTCCAATAGTCTTACTATATGGGAAGTCCACTAGGCGAGGTGGGGATTTATTGGGCGACTCACCCATCTCATCGGGTGACCAAGGCTGCCCATTGCAAAAAGCCCCACCAAGAACATGATTTCCATTACCCTATCTTTCTAGTCTAGGTCCTTGCTAGCATATTAGGTTTCTCACTCAAATAAGTCACAAAACAGTCTAGTAATAAACATAAAGTCACATTAACTCACATGTCATGTCTCGAGTTCATCCTATAATTTTCCGAGTCGTTTCATTACCCCCGACTTAGGAACATTCCTTATCAAAGGAAACTCAAAACACATTAAGAGGTAAAACTCAAGACTAGCAGACCACCCTCAATAATGAGACATCAATATAAAATCTCATAATTAGGAGAAAACATCAACTCCACATCAGCAAGTTCAAAACAGAACAGGCAAGTAGGAACTACATCAACAACTCATTATGTATCGAAACTTAAACATTATTCATTTTATTGCACGAACTTCCCTGTCCAAATCATGTTAGTCTTATTAAAGAAACATTAGGAAACTTATGCAACTCTTTCAAGAGATCATTCAGGCATGTTCAACATTTAACCTCATTAAACTCTTTAGCAAATCGTACTATACACATACTTACATGAGGAACACAATAATTGAAGCTCATTTTCCTACATTAAAAAAGAATTCAACTAGGACATGTATACCATAGAGAAACAAAGGAATAAATCATTAATACTCATGACTCGAAAACATAAGACAAGCTACAAAAGATTTTGGATGTTGAGCTTGAGTAAGAGTAGAAGGGAAAGAGATAAGGGTAAGGAACTCGCATAACCTTGCTATTCATCATGTCATTCCCTACTTAAGGGAAAATCCATCTAAGGCTATCATAGATCCAGATATGGCCTTCAACACAACATTTATTATCTATAAGGAATCATGAATTTACCGTAGCTTTCAAACTAGGAAGGTTATCATTAAACAAATCTCTCCCACACAACCTTACTAACACCACTAAAGATATCATACGTGCTAAACATGAAAAACCCCTTATAAGTTTAAAATTTAAGTAAACCTTAAACATGCACATAGAGAACACTGATCAACCTTACTAGCTAAGCATATCACCTCTACTCTAAGGAAAAGTGTAACACCCCCAAAAATGAGTTCTGGTGTCTAAATACAAACATAATTTAATTAGATTCTAGGGTAAAAAATGATTTCTAATATGGTATTGAGGTAGTGTCTAAAGATTGAGGTTAATTGGAAGTCAAACGTCAAGGGAATATCAAGACATTCGATGACTAGTTACCAAATTGGCCGCCTTATGTGTTTTTATGTGCGTATATGTATGTCATATGCCTATGAAGTATTAAAATGAGCAATAATGATTTTTATAATCAGTGTATGAAGTTTCAAGAATTTTGGAGGTCAAACGTCCAAGAACGTCTAAGACGTTCAAAAGTTAGCTGTTGAGACGTTCATGTGAGTCTTAAGTGTGCCTTGCATGTTTGGATTTGTTTAATGTGTTCATTTAGGGTGAAACTTTCATAGAAGGTCTTAAACATGTTAAGGTGTTTATTCATGCTGCAAACTTCCAAGTACCAATTCTAGATATATCAGTAACATCCTAGCGATTTTCTCTTTGTTGACCAACCTAATTTTCTACAACCTAAGTACCTCAAAATAGCAATGGTGACATCACCATAGGTTTTAATTTTGGTGTATCGGGAGCTTCTTCACCTTGAGGATTAGAATTCCTCCTAGTGGGATGTCGAAAAACTGTTTGTGTATCCATGATTATAAAATACACGCGTAAGCTCAAATTAGAAAAAGCTTCTGTAGAGTTAAACTCTATAGCATGAATATGTGTAGGAAGAAGAGGAAAGTTACTAAATTTCATATTTTCCTCATTATAAGTGTGGTGCGCTTCACACTGATAGGAAGGACTCTACTAGAAATGGTTTCATGGACATGCTATGACTCTTGAACTCTATATTTTGATACCAAGTTTGTTACGCCACAAATGTACGCCCTAGACATGGCCAGTACTCAAGGATCATTTTTTGTCCCTAAATGAACCCTTAGCCTTGATGATTACTTAGCGGAAGACTTAACTCAAGAAATAAGGAGCTTTAATGAAGAATTGTATTCATTTATCAAAAACAAACTCAATTGAAATGCCTTAAAGTTCTTAATATTATAAATATAATAGTTTTAAAAACATCTCAAAATAAAAGGGAAATACTAAGAGACTCCAGAACTCTAACTATCTAGGAATACTCTATATTTCAACATAGATGTCGCACAAAGACCCGCAACAACTTAAAATGAATAAATGGAAAGGAAAAATGGGAGTCCTCTAGAATGCAAGTTGGCTCACAAAAAGCTAACTGGAGTGTCAAATGATCTCAATGGAGAGTATATTGATGATCATTTATCCGCATCATAGAAAGATGTAGTTCTAATAACATCAGTACATTGAATGTACAAGTATGCAACAAAACTGAATAAATAAATAACTGAATTGATAAGGCTGGCAGAATAATCAACTAAACTCAACACAATACAAAGAAATAATAGGAGAAACAAAATCTAATGCTTTATAAATAAAATATGCTAACTCAAAAATTTAAACAAAAGTACATTAAATTATTGTTTACTCTTATTTGGAAGATTCACTAACTGAAGACTAGCTGTATGAGCTATGAGGTGATACAACGTCTCACTCAGGATCCCAAAACTGTCATATGTCTTGTAGGGGTATAGAAATTTATGCTCGAAAGCAATAAGGAACCGTCTAAAAAGTATAATCCTTTAACATTGTTGGCTACATTGTTTATGAGGAATGTGAGTTTTCTAAACTCATTCCCATCTCGATTCTCATTATTACTTCCAGTAAACATCTATATACGTATGCTAAAATAGAGATATTTCTTCTCACTTATGAGGTAACTTCCGCTTTTAAAGGTAATGTCTCGATTATGTTTCAAACTCTTATAATTGTTAAGGATAATCAAAGTTCTCTATCTCAATGAAAAAAGGATACATTTTGGAATCAAATAGACCTCTCATACTTAACTCAAGATCATTTTATACTCTACTCAAAAATCATCCTTACTTTCTCAAACATCAATTTAAGACAAAAGAGTTTGGTTAAAAGATTCTGATTAATAACTCAATCGGGTCCATGCTGAATAATAGACACGAACAATCAACTAAGGATTCTCAACGCATGACATTGCAACTCAAAAATCAGCAATAGAACTGATAAATGAAAAACGTCTCTCATCTCAACAATTATTAAATCTAAGGATATAACCCTACATTATTCTTACGGGTAGAAAGTAGCTGCATTGCATGAGGAGGAACTTAGTTCATCAATATGATAGCCTTATATACTTGGGAAGAACAATGTTCTTGGACAGAACAGTAGAAAATGCTAGATTTTCTTATCTTGAATCCTTGTTCAAAGTCTTTGTTGTGTTAAAGAGAGTAAAAGAATGTTTCAATACCGTTTATCACCTTAATTATGTCAAATAGGGTTGCATTTTAGGCTTAGAAGGGGTGGGAAAAGAGAAAACTACCCCTCCTGAAAATCAACGAACCTTTTAACTGTCCATCTATGGTTCGTATTTTTTTTCTAGGGATGGTAGATCCCATCTATGAATATATATTAATTTTGTGGGCTGAAAAGTCTATTCCACTAGTCAAAAGGACGACCCGTGTTATTTTATACGACTCGTAGAATGGATCTGTAGGAATTCGATCCCAAAATTCAAAATTTCTAAAGTGTTCAATGGTTTGACAGTACAGGTCATCCCTCGACCTGTGACAAGTATCTTGGATCCGTTGTTCACACAGTCAGAAAAATCTGATGTGACACTCTTTGGTAAAGTCGTGTTAATTTTTTTTTTCAAACATGAAATAAAGTAAACATGGTTGCGTTGGTAAGAGGACTCAAAGACATTCTATTGGATAGATCATGAGCCACCTAATTAAGTATCTGTTGGGAGAGATGGTCGTACGATGTTGAATTATATACTAAATTAAAACACTCAAAAATGACTTAGAACATGGTTAAGAAACTTGGGAAAGCAACATAAAAACTCTAGATCGTGTACATTTAGTTGCTCAAAATATATTACAACAGCCTTCACAAAAAGAATTTACCGATCGTCAATATTTCTTACATCTGTAGTTTAAGTCGTAGAACAAGGCTTCACTAACACATGCATAACGTCTTACTCTGAACACGAAATGAAGCAACATTGGTGATGTTGGAATGAGGACTCATAGAACGCGATTTAATAGGACATCGGCCCGCCTAGTTCATTACATGCTGAGAAAAATTGTTGTTTGAAGTTAACCCAGGAGATTTTATGTCAAAACAAAATCTCTAAGGAAGATTTAAACTACATTTTTATAGGTAATATTTTTACCTTAATTCATCTCCAAATTTATTCTCACACAAAGATCTTTACACCAAAGTATAATTTACAAATTACCCGCCACGACCTTGTACATAAATGAAGAATAGTTCAAGTTTGAAATTAAAAATTTTCAGTATAGCAATTATACTTATATAATACAATCAGAACAAAACAAAGAGAAACTCTAAAAACTAGAAATAAAGATAATAATGATTTTAGGAAAAGATCCAAGAATTTACTAAAAGGTGATATTTTAAAATCCTGACAATCTCCAAATAACATTAATATCTCTGAGAAGAAATCCAACACATTTAAATGAGAAGAAGAATTAAAATAAAAATTTGTCTCTTTACCTTTTATTTAATAAGTTCATACAACAGTCAATAAACAAAAGCTAATCGTCTTCTTAAGTTAAATATAAAAAAAATTATCAAAGATATCATAAGAAAATTATCTTAACCTTGAAGTATGGAAGTAGTAAATGTTGATAGATATCTTTTCAAAGAAAAAACTACAAAGATTTAACAATTCGCACCATCAATTATTTTAATGTACTATGTTCTTAATTTTTTTATAAAAAAACCTCCTATATAGGAGAAAAAAAGGAGGCTACCAACACTAAATAAATCCTACACAAATCACCTAGAACTTGGGAAAATACACCCAATAGTTGTGGCTGGACCAAGGACTCTTTTGGTTCTTTTAATTGTGTCTTTTGAGCCCCATTTGGACTTGATTGGACTGTTGATATTATGTTGATGAATTTTTGACCAAAGTATGTCATTATTAAAATTAATATATCAAAACAATACAATTTTTTTGAAATTTTATAAAACTAGTATGAACGTGATTCTCATTAACATTTTTGGTAATATTTTATTAAAAAAATTCGGTAACTAAAAGACAAATCTGACAATGTAAATAGGCATAAAAAGATATAGTCAGTACGTTTTATATTTCGTTACGCTGAGGCACGTTTTACAGTTAAACTGTGACTTACAATAACGTTTCTCTGGAATGATTAAAAATTAAAATTTCAATATCGTACATGCCTCATTCAACTTATATATAAATTTCTCTTATCTTCTCTTTCCATACATAGCTAATATTTTTGCAAGAAAAAAGGGTGTGAGGAGGAATTTTCTACGATATTAATTAATTCCTTTTTTAATTGTTTTCTTGCTTAGTTATTGCATCAACATTAATTCAATGACTTCTTTATTAATATTATAATGTTTAATAATCATAAGAAACCGATAGGTCTAACATTTGGAAGGGATGATTACCTAGGTTAGAAGATGATCTCATATGATTTATTCACAAATTCTGAAATTTAAATGATACAAGACAAGCTCCAATTTATTCAAAGTCTTCCTCACTTTTTTTTTGTTTAAAAAGGTATTGTCCATGTATAAAAGAGAATGAAAAGACAAAATCATGTGTATTTCTAGTTAATGTATGTAAAAAATATATCTATCAATTTTAATATTGGAAATTTGAATAATGAATTAAGCGTGTAAAAGATTAAATTTCAATTTTCAACCATTTCAGAGAAACGTTATAGTGAGTCGTGTTTTAGCTATAAAACATGCTAAAGAGTAATAAATTATAAAATGTTACTGACAATAATGTTTTATATCTCTATACACTGTCAGATTGTTTTATTTTTAATTCACTATTTTTTGATAAAATATTTTCTAAAATATTACTGAAAACAACATTTATACTATTTTTATAAAATTTCAAAAAAAAATATTATCATGATAAATTTAATTTAATAAGGACATACTTTAACCAAAAATTCTATCTTGATATAAGGGCGTTATACTCCTTTTAATTTGGGCTCAACTTTCGATTGAATTTCAGACCCCAATATTGCTCCATGTATATTAATTTGTACTGAAAATAGTAGGAGCAGTTGGACAAGTCATACTTTTTGACCTGGACTCTATATACCCAACAAGAGAGTGTTTGATCTACAATTGAAGCCCAATGAGCTTATAATTAGATTTCTTGCTCTAATAACTTTGTAATGAGCCTTCTTGAGGCTTTCAAAACTTCATCCTTGTCTATCTATGGAGTTTGACTTTGACTGGTTTAAAATTCAAATAATAATAATAATAATAATAATAAATTATTTACTTATTTTATGATAATGGTCTTCTTACTAAGATTATAATTTTGTGGGTTTTCATGATATGATAGAGATGGTTTAATATTAAACTATGATCAGTTCAATAAAAATCAATACATATAGAATGTTATTTACAAGATTTTCAAATATTATCCTGTAAAAATAACTCTAAAAACCCATAAAAATCCTTGGACAAGAAAACCACTCTAAAGTCGTTAAATTTTGACTGGCCAAATATTCAAATAGTATAGTAAATTATTTACCTATTTTATGATAATAATCTTCTTTAGGTGGACTTTTATGATTTGATAGATTTTGTTTAATAATGACTTATGGTCAAATCCAATGTAAATCAATACATATATAATGATATTTAAAAGATTTTTGAATTTTATCTTGTAAAGCAAACTCAAACTAAAAAAAAATTACTTAAGACGAGAAACAACTTTAAGGCATTTAAACTTTGATTGGTCAAAAAATCAAATAATAATAATAATAATAATAATAATAATAATAACAACAAATATTTTACTTATGTATGATGGTGATTATCCTTTCCTAATAAGATTATGATTGCGGTGGGTTCTTAAAATTTTGTTTAACATTGACAACTATTAGGAAAGCATTTTAAGGTATGTAAACACTGAATGACGAAAATTTGAATAATTGTAAATTAGGAAATAAGTTTAAAATATATTCGAACGTTGCCAAAATTTTTGTAACAATTTCCAACTTTGGCCAACACCTACTACCCCCTGCAACATTTAATGGTGCATCTTAAAGATATATAAGTGTTCAGCTTGACAAGATACAATTTAAAATGATGCAATATTTATGATTTCCATATACCCCTATATATTTATAAAATACACGATTAAATAGTGTCTGGGGGTAATAGATCATGCCCAATGTTTATGATTCTATAAATAATTTCGTTCAAAGTTTTAATATATTTGGAACCTTTTTCCTATAAATTTTTTCCCTATTTTATGATAACTGCCTTATTACTAAAATTATGAATTCGGTGGGTTTATAAAATTTGAAATATTTGATTTAATATTGACTTATGATCGAATCCAAAATAAATTAATGCATAGAGAATGTTATTTACAAGATCCCCAAATATTGATATTGTAAAAACAAATCAAACCAATAATAAAAATCCTTGAGACAAGTAATCAAATTTAAGGTATTTAAACTTTAGTGACGAAAAAATCAAATAATAACAATAAATTATTTAAGTGTCTTATTATAAAGATCTTTTGACTAAGATTAAGATTTTTGTGAGTTTTTAAGATTGATAAATTTTATTATAATTTTACTTTGTGATTAAATCCAATGTAAATCATTACATATAGATTGTTATTTATAAATTGATCTTATAAAAACAAATTAAAAACATCTATTTTTTTGGTTTAAATACCGGAAAGGCCCATTTATTAAAAAAACAGAGGCTCTAACATAAATTCATTGGGTCCAATAGTGATCCGAACAAAAAAAAAACAATCAGCAACAAGCTGAAACGACCAAGCACAAAAATAAATTAAAGTTTGAACCAAGCAACACTCATTTTAGCTCCATATTTGTTTAGGGGCTCCATAAGTCCAATTTTCAAATCCGAGTATTGCTTTAATCTTGAGTGTAATTGTCACGACTCAAAATTAACTAATGACGCTCTCATCTCACCAAGACAAGACAACCTAAAATTCAAGTGTTACAATAAAATGCGAAAATTTTATAATTAACTCAAAAATACCCTTAAAATCTGATTGTCACGTGTACAAGCCTCTAAGTATTACAATTGAATAAAAAATATAAGTCTCATATGACATTTTTTTTGCAGTAGAACAAGATCACAAATATAAGTAAGAAGGTTTATTAAGATGACAACCAGCTAATTCAAAAATCTCCAAGAAGTCTCGGAAAATAAAAGAATATATAACAAAGGTCAAGACTAGTAACATACATAAAAAATTATGAAAGCAAGTGGGGAGTACCAAACACGGGATACTCAAAAAGCATACCGCTAAAAACAAGGTAAGTGAATAGAATTCGGTTACTCCTTAAACCCCATCCGAACCTCCAAAACTACAACCTGCATAATACCAACTCAACCAAACAGCTCACAGTTTTACATAACACATAGGTCGACAACAGTACTTAAACAAGTTATATGTCCTCAAGAACAAACTTCTTATTCATCAATCACAACTTCCATAAAAAGACTCACAATATCAGCTACACACGATCGATTTCATCAATGATAAAACTGTGCAATGTGATGAAATGTAATGTCAAGTATAATGATGCATGCCTAACATAGAGATATACACCTGTTGTCTCTTAGTCCGGACCCATGGGGGACATATTTGTTCATGCATTCATCCCGCTGTGCGATACGATCATCAATAATAGTAACCATCGTGGTGCGTGATGTGTCCCTCGAATCAACACATCCTCTTTATTTTCTCATTCTTTCTCAATGCACATAACACTTGTCACAATC
The DNA here is from genome assembly GCF_036512215.1 of Solanum lycopersicum. Classification (NCBI taxonomy): domain Eukaryota; kingdom Viridiplantae; phylum Streptophyta; class Magnoliopsida; order Solanales; family Solanaceae; genus Solanum; species Solanum lycopersicum. Next base: position 59,146,610 of record NC_090800.1, on the reverse strand, counting down.
AATTCTCAAAACAATGCAAATAATATATCCACACAAATAATTAGGAGATAACCATTTTCACAAAATTGTGCAATTCACAACAACACATTCATGATACAACGTCAATAATGATTCAGCAAGTTCTTCAAAGCATTTTTAACAAATCACGCACCAACAAATAATCACATTGCCTTTTTATCACCCGTTTTTTATCATAAAAATTAATCAACACAGACAAGTAAATTCATCACCAAGTCACATTACTCCCCAACACATACCAAAAGGAAATACACAAATTCCATACACAAAACAAGAGTTTAAAAATTCACTTGTCTCAATAAATCAAGAATTCACTCAGGAACTTGAGCATTCATCTTTCGCTGAACTTCCATCTCAAAATTGTAACATCCCTAAAATAGAATAGATAAATACTTAAGGTGATTTAATTGTTATTTAAAAATATAAAATTTAAAGGGAATAATGATACTATGATATATTAATTAAAATAAATTAGATTTTTAATTAATTTAATTAAATCCAATTTTCACTAAGTGTTGAATTTAGTGTCCTAATCCTAATAACTATCTCCCTCATGTTTCTCAACTCTCCCACTTTCCCAATCTCTCTCTCACATTATTCTGCCAAACACAACCAAAATCAAAAAAATTCATCAAGAGGTCTTCACACTTGAAGAACTCACAAGAATTTTTAAGTAAAAGATAATGTAATCAAAACGACAAGGCTAAGAGATGTTCGTCGTGTGGGGTGTACGTTGAAGTGAATTGGGCGTTGTTTGAAGGAGTTTGCGTGCACCAACTTCACACTTGAACAATATCAAAAGGTATGGGTTTCTCTCCTACAATTCTTTCTCCAAGAGTACTTTCCTTCGAACGTTACTCAATCTCTTGAAACCTAATGTTTTTCCCCTTTGTATGTCCTTGTCAGCTCCCAAATAAATTCGTATGATGGGTATGTTGTGCTGCTAGACTTAGGCATGATTGAAGTATTTATAATAAGTGTGAACATGTTTTATGTTAGGGAAATTACGAAAATTATATTTGCAGGGTAACAAAAAAAATTGGTGTTATGTGTGCATTGTGGGCAGTGGCTTTAGCCACTTATATTGGGTCGTATATTCATGTGTTTTTGGTTTATTTTATGTATATAAAGTGTGTGTAGTCTGGCGTTCATTCTAATGAAATATGTTGGGTTGAATAACACTCTTTTAGCTATGTAAACTAATGAAAGAGATGGCTCAAAAATGAGTGAAGAATGATTTAAAAAATTCCAGATTTCATACTCTCCCATTAAGTAAATTTCTGGGTTTTTTAGAAGGGAAATAAATAAGTGAGGTTTATGTGAATTGAACCCAATACCTCACATGTTGAGAAGGTTGAAAATAAGAAGAAAAAAAAAAGGAGAAGGGGCTAAGGGGAATCGAACCCCTTAGCTACTGCTTGTCACGAGAGAGGAAAAGAAAATGGGGCTGGGGGAATCGAACTCGCGACCTGGGGGAAAGAGGAGAAGGAAATTTATTCAGAAAATAAATGGGAGGCGTGGGATTTTAACCCAAGACCTCCAAGTGCGCGTGAGAGAAAGGAAAAATAAGAAGAAATAAAACGCGTGGCGTAGGAATCGATCTCACGACTTCAAGGGCTGAGGCAGCGAGCAAATTAGAAAAAAAAAATAAGGGGGCTGTGGAAGTTCAAACCCACAACCTCCCTTGCCCAACGAAAATTTAATGAAAAAGCAAGAGGCTGTGGGAGTTTTAACCCACAACCTCTTTGTTTATGCAAGAATGGGCAACTAGAGTTCTACTTAAAATAGAAAATTTAATCCTTTCACGTAAATGTTGAGATTTAAATTAGAGTTCTAATTAAAATAGAAAATTAATGTTTTCATGTAAATATTGAGATTTAATTTAGAGTTCTAATTAAAATAGAAAATTAATTATCCCATATGAATGTTGAGATTTAATTTAGAGTTCTAATGTTATGAATATTAAAATAAAATCAATGAAAAATAAAAATGATACCCAATTGATTCAAGATTTGGGTCCTCTGCCCAAACTTCCGTATTGATACATAAGTCATATGTGAGTAAAATTTCCATGAGTAATGCAATCTACTTAGATAAAAAATCAAGATCTTGGCATATATACAAGATACATAAGTCTTATACTACATAATCTTAGGAAAGTAAGAATCACTTAGTTAACTATGAATGAAGCCCCATGACTTGATTGTTTAGATACATAAGTCTAACATACTTTCAAAACTAAATTAACCTGTGATGTACGTAATGAAGTGATGCACCCGAGGAGGGTTAGGTATGAGTGTAAGATACACTAAATGGCCAAGTGCATTGGCATATGATGAGATGAACTATGAAATGAAGAAATGAACATTCATGTAATAAGAAGTTAGTAAATATGAAAAGTAAAGGTGCTAATAATTAAGAATGTGGTGACAACATGATATGAGGCTAATTATATGATGAAATCAATCTCAAATAAGCCTAAGTAAATGTTACCAACATGTACTCACCAATGAGAGTGTAAGATAATGAAGAGACAAGTCTCTATAAACACTCTAATGAAAGTATTGAATTTTAATACACTTAATACTAATGATGAGATGAGAAATCATGTAATGATATATGTTGTCCTCATACTACAAGGCAACTTCCATGACGTATGATTTGAATTTAATGGAACATTATACTGAGCACCGATATGCTAGCTATGAGCGATGATCCGTTCTTTCGGGAAGGGCGAAGGTTCACGTTACTCTCACAACATGAGACTGTCCGGCTTGTTGGGTGTGGGTTATCCATATATCTCTTAGTCTTTGAACTTATACTACCAATATATGGATCTAGCGGGGTTAAATTCCCATATAAGATAGCATGTTATTGAGTCACTTTGGCTGGTGATTCCATCCCTTTTGGGTGTGGGGGAGACACTAGATTTTATGATTATCATATGATTTATATTGGTTAAAGTTAAAGTTCCCAATGAATGAATGAGGAGCCAGCTTGAAATAAAGCATATAAAGAAATGAATGATACCGAATGTGTTAGGATAGGATAATCAAGAGGTGAGCTAGACTAAGGTAATGACATTAGGTTATTCCTGATCATTGTAGACAAAACCCGATGATAGTCTTAAACAACATCCTAGGTATAGCTGGTGTTCACACTGGCCTATGAATGAAATGAAATGAAGTATGAATGAATGAAACAGATTCTGTGTTTCCTAATAAAGACTCCCTAGTTGAGGTCCCCATGTGTTGATCCCTCATTTTTGGAAGTCTTAATGTTGTATTCATGATTCCAAGATCTCATGGCATATTAATGAATGATATGAAATAAACTATGTATTAAATGTTATGTGCTTAGATGCATGTTACTCTCATGACATGACCTTCCTAACTTATTTTGAAAGTTCACTATCTTTCCAAATCTCAATTTTGCAAGTCTATTGACTTGATTTTAAAAAATCATGTCGATGAAAAAGAGTTGTTCTTTCTCATGCATGTCCAATGTGTGTGCTTGCATATACCCATACTTACTACAAGTATGTATTAACCATATACATATATAGTATTTTAGGTGCAGGTGCGGGGGGGGGGGGGGTGGCGGCGATTGAGACACGGGTTTATTGTTGATGTTATCCAGACGTCAGCATTTTATCCGGAGTTTGGTAGGTACTCATGCTTTCGAGGATACTACTGTTTTAAATTCTAGCGTAGTTTTAGAGTTGAGCTAGTAAAGCATGTTCCACTAGCGTTTCTTTCCTGTTCAGACATTGTATTGGTTCTATTTTGACCATTATTCAATTAATACTTAATGAATTATTTCTTTTAGTTGCTTATCTCTTTAATGTTAGATGGTTGATGATGAAAGATTATGAAATCTTAAGAATGTTTAGCAAGTATTTTTAAAGAATCAAAAGTTTAAAATTTTCCGCTAAAATTAACCTAAGTAAAGTAAGAATGACGTATGTATGCTTGTTTGTGACCTCTTAGAGGTCAATGACGCTGGTCTCGTATGGGGTCTCAATTCTAGTCTTGACAAAAAGAATCGATATTAAAATAATGACCACAATAAGATTTCCAAACTAACAAAAATCATACAACTGTGTGTTTAGCCTTGACACAAAAACTCATACGAACCTACAATCAAATTTCTAAATTTTGATGTCCATTAATATATCAATTCTCTTGTTTTATTAAATTTCAATCCTAGGTTCTCAATTCTCTTGTTTGTTGGTGTGTGTGTGTGTATATATATATATTATGGGTAAATTGCTTTTGGTGACCCTTTGGAGTTTTGAGATACTTAGGTTTTTTTCATTTTGATTAAAATCACGTCTCATTTGTTTTCATTATTTCAAATACTAATTTTATTCTTTCTTTCATTCCTCGCATGAACCCGCTTCGAGTTAATGATGGACTCATCTACCTTGCATATTCCGAGATGACCCATAAAGTATTGATCTTTGTATTCTTCCTTTCTCGAGTCAGCCCCCTATGTATTTGGAATCTGTTATAGGTCTTTGACACCCAACACGCTGCTGGAATTTAAAAAAAATGAGAAATGGGTTGTATACATGATGTATACTACGTTTATATACTGATATACAGGTTCATGGCAGCAACCATGTGGCCAAAAATGTGACAATACAGAGATGTGATAAAATACAGGTGTTTGAAAGCATGAGGTACACGCAAAGAGCTGATATACATGACAATATACACTGATATACAGTAAATGTATAGAAAAACGGTTATTTGATTAAACACCAAAATTGGCAGCGAAATTGTCCCAAGAAGGGCCCAATTTCATCATCTCTTTTACTCCTTTAATTGCTTTAATTATGCTTTGACTTATTTCTTTTAACTGTAACCATAATTTATTTTGAGTAACCTACTTAGATCCCCAAAAGATGAATTATTTTCTTTATGTTGGTTTACTATTTAAACATCTTTTGTAATCACTTATTTTTATGTTGACTATAGCAGTCAAATTTAGATTTTTATTTAAGTCAAATCTATGTTCTTAAAAGATGTATTTTTTAATGCTTTTCACTTAACTATTTTTCTTGTTAGAATTGTTTTAAGGCAGGGGAAACTTTTAATTTAAAAAAGGTTTTTCATGCTCAAAATTATCAAATTGCTTTAAATTATTATTTCGGAGATGAATTAAATAAATTCTAATTTATCTAGTTCTTGTTAAAATTTTATTCACTTATAGATCAAGTCAATTGTTTCTTAAAAGTCGTATGACCATAAAAATATATATATAATGATTTTTTGTTTAACCATTTAGTTTAAGTTTAATTTTTTTAAAATAAAACAATAGTAAAAAAATATTTAACCTACGTCGTAGGATAACTGCATGTTAGAGGATGCTTCAAATGCCTTAACAACCTTCTTGAAGCTTAAAATGAAAACCTCTTACCCATTTTCTCAAAGTTTATGAAGATATAATCGGTTAAAACCTTTTTTAATTAAGTTTCTTAAATTCTTTATAAAATTAAATGACGACTCTTTTCTAAATATTTTTCAAAAAATGTTTTTTACTTAGAACATTTTAAAAAATATTTTTTCGAAAGATAAATAAATTACGACATAATAATACACGCCCATATATTTCAAAATTCCCAACCAACTTCACAAACTAATTGTACGTGACTCGGGTCAACTACCGATAGGGTTAAAACAATAAATTTATGAAAATATCCAAAAATTACCTTTTTGGTCATTATATTATCCACAAATAAAAATCAGGTTTGTCCTCTATGATAAGAAATTAAGAAGAAGGAAGAATAACTAACGTGACAAAAAGCTCAATTATGACCTACCAGTCAGTATTTATCTCTTCAAGTGAGCTCCTCCTTAAGACCATTTCATCAAGATCAAACTACTAAGAACTGAACTTTTGATTTGAACCTTGAAATATCTAGAAATTAGGAGTATTATCAAGCCATAAACTAACCCATGAACTCAATTGAACGTGAAACACATTGGACCATAACAAAAACATCAAGACTAGTGCTTTCTCACACAAAAAAGATAATATTCTTAACCGATATCGACTACAATCATAAGTGAATCTAAACTAACCACGACACATTCATAATGCACAAACTATCACAGATCTTACCAAATGTCTCTTCTCAAAACATAATCTTTCTCAAAGTTATAAAAATTTTATCTTTAGACATTACATACCCATTAAGGGAGAATCAAACTTATCTAACAAAATAAAAAAATGATTAAGTGAACACCCAACAAACGCTACACTTCAAAATGCAGTATCTCTAACAATATTCTTACACAATTATAACTCATAGTAGCTCTTATATAAGTTCTCATAAGCAAGGTTGAGTGTGTAGAACTAGTTGTATACTTCAACCATCTCAAACAACACCAAGGATCCTACCCTATCAAGAGGATATAAGAGGATCGGTACATCCGATCCACCACTAGGGGTTCACCCATAGATATAGAAAAACGTGTTGACATATGCAATGAATCAAACTCCAAATCAACCAGTATGATCCCCATAGTGCTCATATCAAACATATTCATTGATGTGACTCCTATGTCATTAATTTTCTAGATACGCATAATCAACCAATATGACCCCCATCACAATATTACAAACACTCGATTCATTAACCCCCACATTGGTTTGAAGGTACTCCCTTTAAGTTAACACTCTAAATACCAATAAACATCGTGAAAACATCAATCATTTATCTTACTCTTAAAATATCACTAGTATCAAAGTCACCTTAGCAAACACATTGTAGCATCTAAAAATTTCAAAATATGCCTCTCTCTCTCTCTCTCGCTCTCTTTCCATTTAAGAATTACATGGAAGATATGAGTCACACCTAAGACTGATAGAACTAATTTCAAATGAATAAATACATTTCCATCGCTGTACAATAATTGATCACATCCAATGTCAATTTCACATGCACTCTTACATAAAAAATTTCAACTACCATGCATACCAACATGTATCTCATTCCAAAAATTACCGAAATCCTTGGTCACTCTAATAATTTTGTTTAATATAGTCTCATAACCTCTACTCAATATCAAATGTCTATGCAACACATCACGTCCACGTAGTTCCATCAACAAAGTAGTTTCAATGTCTTCAAAATTCTCATTAACCATGTACAAGTTTAGGTCCATACAATTGCACATAAATAAGTTACCTATCATAATTTGAACAATCTAGCTCGACATAACCACATAGAATCATTCACACAATACTGCTTGTCACCCCAACAAAAAATTAATACTTAGAAAAGGCAATGGTATATTCCTAGTAAGTTTGTACCAATCTAGTTCACATCTCACGTCAATATCTAAACTCATAGGCAAAAAAAAATCCTTCAACTACAACCCAATGGCTTATAGGAGAGGTTTATTCCTCCACTTTTCTTAAATTCTTCCTATGACACAAAAATATGAATATCTTGATCTCTTAAATATATCAAACTCTTAATTATTATTATTTTTTGATAGCTCACTTACTAATATCGTTTAACAAACAATCCATCACTTTTTGACCAAGCACTCTAAAAAACACTTATTAGCTAAATCTTTTCTTAGGTTTTTTAACAATCAAAAAAACAAACTTTATTACGTAAACCATGCATAGGTCCTTCCATATAACAATCACTTAATGTTATCGATCATTTTTTACCTTACTTATTCATACCTTGAGAATACATACAACCTTGAACATAGACTCGCAATGAGAAACTTAAAGTTTGATCCAAACTATGTAAAACAATTTCATTATCCATCAACATTAGCTCATACATTGAACATCCTTATGTATTCACATATATTAGACTATAATCGATCGTCTCTCTATCGACTTTACTTTATTTTTCGGTAAAATTCAATCGTACCATTAACCAAACTTAAAATTAAAGAAGAACTTATAACCACACCCGAGTAAAACATGTGTAGACTCTTTTCTCAAATCTTACCGTATCTTTTTTTTAAATCAATCTGATGAACCCGTGATTCTATTACTATAACAAGAGTAAAATATATACCCTCTGAAGATACATCTTTTTCCCTTGCAATCAGAGTAAATATCCTTGCTTTTGCCTCCTTCTAAAGGCTATATTACCCCTAAATAATTCTTTTCCTTATGCCTCTTTCTCATTCAATTTTATTCAAGCAGTGTTTCAACACATCCTACGATTTTTCATATTACCAGACTACTCAACAAATAATAGAAGACTAGCCGGTTGGATACTCATAAGACGTCATTGCAATAAAAAAATTTGTTTGATCAATAATCCTTATCATAAAATTGCATCTCAATCACAATCCATCACAAACTATTATTACCATAATTTTCAGTTATTCTTGTCATCATCACGAAGTGCTAATTTTAATCAATATGACACCTTAAATGTAGTTATACCAATCAAATTCAAAGGACTAACCCACTTTTTATGCATTTTTTTTACTAAAATCTTCAATTTCCTTCATACAAGTATACTCTTTGAGACTTTCTTTTATCTGGAAGAATGTCATTATAGATATATCCATTCCCTTGAAGCTTACATTGAATTAGATCTCATTAAGAATCATTAGAATTCACTTCACAACCTAAACACATTAATATCGTGCCAAAAATTCACCACTAAAATCTTCCTTATAAATAATGTTTTAAAGCACATGTCCATAGTAATATCTAGTTGGTTTCTCAAATATAAATGCAACATCAAATCTCATTATTTGAGCACAAGACACAATTGATAATACCTAAAGTAGTAATTATTCACACTTGACAATCAACATATCTTTTTTCATATACCACTACACTATATCGTAAAAGCCCGTTAGATTCAACCCTATAACACATCATAACAGTATGTTAAATCAACCCCTAGAATGCCACACACACCTCGAGAAGATTATACTCAAATATTCCACACATTTCTGACCATAAAGAAACTATAATATACAACTAAATTAATTCGGTCTTTCATCCAAAATGTTTCATTCGCAGATAAGGGAAATATTAGGAGTAACACACTCCACAATCTTACAACGAGATGATCGATACTGTTATAATAGTCCTATCATGACCTTATCTTTTATTTACATTCAATATATCAAGTCATAGTAGAGTATATGACCTCAACTGACACCACATCATTTTTCATTATTTGCTAACAGCCCATACATATTATCACAACCTTAGTAATTCAACTTTCCAAAGGTACATTGTTCATTACCTATCCATCCTTTTATAATTTCAGTTTCAATTATCGAACTCATCTAGATATTGCCTATACCACTCATACTATGATTCCTTCTATTGGGGTAACTAACAAAACAATGAACCACATGCATAAAATTAACCAAACTATTATTAAATATCATCATCAAATATCCTCAAATTGTATCATCAAGTCATCATATAATTTAACCCATCAAAATTACAAAACATTCTAAAACAGACAACAAATCATTTACATATGTCTATCACTTCCACGTTAGTAACAAATCTAACATCCAAGGCATATACAACACACAAAATACTCACGTAAGGAACTATACACGAGTCATCACAATATGTGAGAGAGAATGAAATAAAGCAATAAGAATCCGAACGGACAAAGGATGCACGATAGAGGTTCAAGAAGTGAAGATTTTTCCTAAAAGTCACTCTAGCCTGTCGAAGATAAGTACTGATATCTACGTACCGATCTTCAAGGCTCTACTTAGACTCGGTTCGTATAGATGTGAAACTCATTAACTTGAGCTCTGAAACCATTTTTGTCACGACCTAAAAATGAACGTAATGGAACTCGCCTCATCCCACAAAGACAAGTCAATTTAAAACTCAAGTATTACAATAAAATGCAGAAAATCTATAATTCACTAATAAATACCCGCAGAATATAGTTGTCACGTGTACATGACTCTAAAGTATTACAAATGAATAAACATAAAATGTAAGTCTCATATGACATTGTTTCTATTTAGAACAAGATCATAAACGGAGTAAGAAGGTCTGTTGAGATGACAAACAACTACCTCACAAATCTCCGAGAAGTTTCAAAATAGAAGAGAATATATCACAATGATCCGGGCTAGTAACCTACAAAAAACTGTAGAAGCAAGGGGTGAGAACCAAACCACATGGTACTCAACGAGCAAACCTCTTAACAAAAATTAAAGGATCAGTAATTAGGTACTTATTACACCCTATCCGAATCTCCACAAGTAAAACAGGCATGAAACCAACCAAACCTAACAGCTCAAAGTTTACATAGCACATAGCTCAACAACAACACTTGAACAAGTTATATATCCTCATACAAGCTTCTTATTCAGCAATCACAACTTCCACAAAAGGCCAGTCACACTATCAACAACACAAGATCGAGTTCATCAATGATAAAAGTATGTAATGCGATTAAATGCAATATCACGTATAATGATGCATGTTTGACCTAATGATACTCACCCACTGTCTCTCAGTCAAGGATCCATGAGGGACATATCTATTCATGCATCCATTGTGGCGTGCAATACGACCCTCAATAATGTTAACCATCGTGGCACTTCAATACGTCTCTCAAAATATAGTATCCATTGCAGTGCGCGATACGCCCCTCGAATTAGTACATCCTCATTTTCTTATTATTTCTCAATTTACACTTGTCACAATCATGTCTCAAAAAAATGAAAATGACATGTTCACGCAAATAATAATGAGATGATCATTATCACATTATTGTGTGATTCACTAAAACACATTCATCATACAAAATAAAAAATGATTCAACAAGATTTTTAAACAATTCTTAACACATCACACACCAACAAGTAATCACATCGCCTTTTTACTACCCCTTTTTCATTATTAGAATTAACGAACATGGATAAGTCAACTCATCACAAAGTCTCATTACTCCCCAAACATACCACAAGGAAATACACCAATTCCATACACTTAATAAGAGTTTAGAAATTCACTTGCCTCAATAAACCTAGAATTCACTCAAGTGCTTGAGCCTTTCTCTTTCGTTGAACTTCCAACTCCAAAAAATCTATATTCAAATAATGACTGCAATAAGATTTCAACACTAACAACACTCATACTACTTTGTGTTTAGCCTTGACCCAAAAGCTCATACGAACCTAAAATAAAGCTTATAAGTTTTGATGTCCATTAATATATAAATTCTCATGTCTTTCAAATTTCAAGCATAGTGTTAAATTCCCATATATAAAAACGTGAACCATAATATAATCATCTTATGGAAATTTTTTAATGAAAATTTTGATAATAAATTACCAAAATAATATGTTAGTTCACAGTAAAAATCAATTGGAAAACTGAAACCCTATTGAAGTAATCCATTCACACTTATTACTTATCTCCCAATTCACTATGTCATGATAATGCAAAGATAAATCCATAAATTAATTCTTTTTTCTCCTAGGAGCCTAATAAGAACTTCAACCTACGTCAACAACAAACATATACTAGTAATAGACATTTCTACCAACAAATCATTTCACACTAAGTGCGATTAGGTAATAATTACAAAATTCACACATTTTCTTTTCATCAAATAGAAACTTTACCTCCATTATCCATGATGCCTTTTTGGTAAATGTGTGTCTGCAGCATTAGTTCTCTTCTGTTCGTGCATGATTTGGCTCTCAAAACTACCAGCCTCATTTAACTATAATTTACTCATATATATCCGCCACATGGTATTGAATATTAAATAATTTATGAAGTTGATCCATTAACTATTAACTAAATCAGTGATCAGAAATTACCCACCAATTAAATATTAATAGACACCCATATAATTTAAAATTCCCAACAAACTTCACACGCTAATTATACGTGACTCAAGTCCACAATCGAGAGGGGTAAAATGATAATTTTATGAAAATTTCTAAAAATGATCTTTTGAGTAATCACAGTAGTTTGGGCGTTCCAAATTCTCATGAACACCATTAATCCGAATTGGTGAAGACTTCTTTTGTTCAACACCGTTTCTATAACTATTAAAGTAAAAGATCTAATCTACTTGTACATCTCCTGACTCAACAAATATCCTGAGAAATAACCTAATCCATCCTTAACTCGTGCTGATTAATCTCAAGAGAATTGGTACCAAGGTATCTTAGTTAAGGACATCATAGGTATTTTCCCCGATCTTGATCTATAAGCACTTGAATTACGACATACAACACTCTAAGGGAAGTGATTGTTTCCTCTTTTTTTTTTGGTGTATAACCCTTCCTATGATATTTGTTAATCCCATTACTTATAATCTCTTCACTTGATCCATGATTTCTATTCTTGCATTTCTTTATTTTTAGCCTTGGTTGAACTAGCTTGTCTTCTTGAATTATTGTTTCAAATTGATTTCATGTGTTTTCATTAGGGAGAAATTGCATTACACTGCTTAAAAATCATATACAAAGTAAAAAAAAAATTCCAGGTTTTTTACTTTCCTGAAAGTGTGTACAATCGTCACTTCCCTTTCCTTTAAGATCTCATGAATGCATCTTCTGTTTATTGATATGCCCCATGTAATTCCTCGAATTCCATCTTAAATGCTTTTAATAATCAAGGAATCATTTTCCGTCACAATAGGTAAAATATTATTTTGAACACAGTGGTTCAAACCATCTTCTATTACTTAAACCTCAACTTCTAACAAATCACATAAATCAAGCTTTTCTGCTTCAACAACTACCAAGTTACCACGGATGTCTCTTTCATTAAGACCTTAGATCTGCATTGAATATTGTAATTAATAGAGCCATCAGTGATGAACTTATAATTGCCTACAGGAAGGTACAACCATCTAACAACTTTACATGAAATAATAGGTGAATAAGATTCTACAAATTAAAAAATTTGAAGATAGGACTTAATTACATAAACAAGCAAAGAATATCTAGAATTAGTCACTAGTTGAATGTTTCTATTTATCTCTCCCTTAATGGCATTCTTGGACCTTCATCCTCGATGAATATTGGAATAGCTATATCAGTGGTTTCAATTTATTAACACAATCAGTGCTCCAGATTTGTCTATGGTTTGTTTAAGTTCAACAAAAGGATCACCTATCTAACCAGCACCTGCAAATGTTAGCCATAAAGGCATATAGGCACAAAAAGGTTGTCAAAGGTTTCTTGTATAGAGTCTTAGAAACAACAACATTACACATAATCTAATATATAATTTTAACCTAAACCTCTCATATAGGAATTATTTGAAAGCACACTCTCCAAAATAGAAAAAATATTCTTAATGGAATACTCTTTTCCTATATGTTCATGATGCCCAGCTGGTTCCTCTAACTTTGTCTAGTGATGTTCCAAAAACTAACAAGTGTAAATTTTCTTTTGCTATTTTGCATCTGCAAAGTTTTTTTTAAATTCTAACAGCTTCATAATTCCCAAGATATCAACCGCATTATCACACACTTATGTTTTCTACAACTCACTCATCACAATCATGTTCCATCCATCATGGTCCATGATTTGATTAAAATATTCATATCCTTCTATTGGTCCATGTGTAATAGGTAACAAATATTGTAAATCATCTAGTCGTGTTCAATTATTAAACCAAAGATTATTATAGTCACCTCTATTTTCCCACCACATGTATTGATCTATCTTGTTTTTGACTTGCATAATTAACTTCAAAACTTGAGATCTACATTAAACAATTCATGGTGTGTCTTTTGAAATGCTAGTTCCATAGAAATTTTACCATAAAGACCTTTTGGTCCTGAAATTCAACAAATATTTGGAAAATAGGGTCTGCGAAAGATCAAACATAGACCTAAATCCTAGTGCTCCCACTTCTATGAGTTGACACATGTCTCCCTAAGCCACCCACTACTTTGCTCTTCCTTTATATAAATTTTGCAAAACCTCTATGGATATCGTAAATGAAACATTCAGGAGGCGTGACAATTGAGAGAAAATATAATTGCAAACTTTGGAAACCATGATTAATAATCACAAGCATCTTACTAAACATATAGAAAAAAAAATAAAAGGGAACTTACCTCTTAATAAACCAGTTGTCTATTCTTCTCAGTTCACCGAATCACTAGCATCTTACTGAGCATATAGAAAAAAAAATTCTCCTGATTAATATTTTGGCCTAACTGATTTCCATATTCCTGCAACACCTCATTATAAATAAAAGAGAATTATTTGATGCTTGTTGATTGCCTTGAATCAACCCGACGGTATACAATGTTGTTGTATTGGACCCTTAATTATCTGTCAATTCTGTATGTTGGGCCCAAGGCCGTTAGGGCTTAGCTTAGCACTATATATAGACGCTATGGCAAACCCTATTCTGTAATTCTGTTCTTGCCTCTCCATAATAAAACTTCTCCCCCTCTTCCCGTGGACGTAGCCAATTTATTGGTGAACCACGTAAATCTGTTGTCTTGTTTTTCACGTTTATATTTTCTCGTATTATATCAAATTCCGCATAACAAACTAGTATCAGAGCCTCTCGGTTAATCGGTGTTCTTGGAGAATTCGACATGTCTGCTTTGAACGTGAAAACCGACAAATTCACATGGAGGAACAGTTTCAGTTTATGGCAGATCAAGATGCAGGCTTTGTCGAAACAGCAAGGCTTCTGGGCACCGTTGTCGAAAGAAAAGAACGTCGTCGTTACTTCTGAGATGGCGATTCTGGTGGAAAAGGCACACTCAACGATCATGCTATGTCTCGCGGATGACGTCATCACGGAGGTCTCGGATGAAGAGACTGCTGCTGGTCTGTGGTTGAAGCTGGAGAGTTTGTACATGACAAAATCTCTAACCAACAAGCTGCTTCTGAAACAACGTCTATTCGATTTACGATTGGCTGAAGGTACACAACTCAAGAAACATTTAGAGCAATTGAATACTTTGTTACTAGAATTGCGTAATATCGATGTGAAGACCGAGGATGAAGATGCTGCCCTGATTCTGTTAGTATCTCTCCCTATGTCGTTTGAGAATTTTGTTCAATCGTTCATTGTTGGGAAAGATGTTGTGTCGCTGGAAGAAGTCAGATCAGCCCTTCATAGCAAGGAATCACGGCATAAGGCTAACGGCACAAGTAAAGACATACAGCCTTCTGGTCTGTTCACCAGCAGCGAAAAGGGAAGGAAAAATGGTGGAAAGAAAAAGAAGCCGATGTCGAAGGGTTCAAAGCCGGATGATGTTTGTAATTACTGCAAGGATAAGGGACACTGGAAATTTGATTGTCCAAAGAAGAAGAAGCAATCGAAAAAATAATCAGTTTCTGCTGCTGTTGCTGAAGAAGACACCAATTCTGAAGAAGACATTGCCCTAGTTGCGGATGAGCACACTCATCATTCAGATGTGTGGGTTCTCGATTCTGGGGCATCCTATCACATCTGTCCTAGGAGAGAGTGATTCACGACTTATGAGCAGGTAGACGGAGGCAGCATCTCGATTGCCAACAGCTCTGTTTGCAAGGTGGTTGTGACAGGCTCGATCAATGTAAGGACACATGACGGTAGCTTCTGCACATTGAACGAGGTCAGGCACGTTCCATTGATGATGAAAAATCTGATATCTCTCAATCTTTTGGACAGCAATGTATTTACCTGGTCGGGAAAAGATGGAGTCTTGCGGGTCTGGAAGGGTTCAAATCTGATTCTGAAAGGTGTCATGCGTGGTACTTTGTATTTTCTACAAGGTTCCACAGTTACAGGTTCAGCCCATATTGCATCATCTGAAGTTCACCAGAAAGATATGACTAAGTTATGGCACTTGAGACTTGGTCATATGGGTGAAAGAGGGATGCAAATTCTGTCAAAGGAGGATCTTCTTGTTGGTCATAAGGTTAAGAGCCTAGAGTTTTGTGAACATTGTGTCTTTGGAAAACTACATCGCAACAAGTTTCCAAAGGCCATTCACAGAACAAAAGGCACACTTGATTATATCCATTCTGATTGTTTGGGTCCATGCCGTGTTGAGTCTTTGGGAGGCTGCAGATTATTTGTGTCCATTATTGATGATTACTCAAGGATGACTTGGATGTATATTATGAAGCATAAAAGTGAAGCTTTCCAGAAGTTCAAGGAGTGGAAAATTTTGATGGAAAATCAAACAGGGAGGAAGATCAAGAGATTGCGAACTGATAATGGGCTGGAATTCTGCTGGTCTGAATTTGATCAATTCTGTAAGGATGAAGGGATTGCTCAACATCGTACAGTCAGAAATACACCACAGCAGAACGGTGTAGCTGAGCGGATGAATCAAACACTTCTGGAGAGAGGAAGGTGCATGCTCTCTAATGCTGGACTAGATAGAAGATTCTGGAAAGAAGCGGTTAGTACAGCTTGCTACTTGATTAACCGCGGACCACACACAGGCATACAGTGCAAGACACCTATGGAGATGTGGTCAGGAAAAGTTGCTGATTATTCAAATCTGAAAGCTTTTTGTTGTACGGCTTACTATCACGTCAGTGAAGGTAAGTTAGAACAAAAGGGAGTATTTGTGGGCTACGGAGATGGAGTGAAAGGTTTCAGAATCTGGTCTCTAGCAGAAAAGAGGGTTATTATGAGCAGGAACGTTGTCTTTGATGAAATTTCTTGCTTAGAACCTGTGTGAAGCCTACAACTACGTCAGAAACTGGGAGTCTTGATAAACAGGTGGAGTTTCAAGTCATTCATAATGAGAGCGATTTAAAAGAACCTGAAGAGGAGGATCAAGCTCCACAGACAGAAACTGATATCCCAGAATCTATGCCATCAGATATCCATCAGAGTATACCTCAAGATCGGCCAAGGAGGGTTGGAGTTCGGCCACCTACGAGGTATGGTTTTGAGGACATGGTGGGTTATGCACTAAAGGTTGCTGAAGAGCTAGATACATCTAAGCCGTCTACTTACAAAGATGCCATTTTAAGTCCTGATTCTGAAAAATGGTTTGCTGCTATGGGAGATGAGATGGAGTACCTACACAAGAATCAGATATGGGATCTGGTCATACAGCCTTCGGGGAGAAAGATTATTACTTGCAAATGGGTTTTCAAGAATAAGGAAGGGATATCACAAGCAGAAGGAGTCAAGAATAAAGCCAGGGTTGTTGCTAGAGGTTTCAACCAAAGAGAGGGAGTGGACTACAATGAGATCTTCTCACCAGTGGTCAGACATACTTCCATCCGAGTGTTACTAGCGATAGTTACATATCAGAATCTGGAGCTTGAACAACATGATGTGAAGACAACGTTTCTACATGGAGAGTTGGAGGAAGAGATATACATGACTCAGCCGGATGGTTTCCAAGTTCCAGGGAAGGAAAATCACGTCTGCAAGTTGAAGAAGTGTTTATATGGACTTAAGCAATCTCCAAGGCAGTGGTACAAAAGGTTTGACAGCTATATGGTGAAGTTGGGCTATACTCGGAACTCATATGATTGTTGAGTCTACTACAATAGGCTCAAGGATGATTCATTCATCTATCTGGTGCTTTATGTAGATAATATGTTGATAGCTGCAAAGAAGAAGTATGACATTACGAAGCTTAAGGGTTTACTTAGTGCTGAGTTTGAGATGAAGGATCTGGGAGCCGCTCGGATGATTCTAGGGATGGAGATCATTAGAGACAGAGAGATAAGGAAACTTTTCATGTCACAGATAAGTTACATTCAGAAGGTCTTGGCGAGGTTTGCCATGTCTTCATCTAAGCCTATTGATACCCCCAGTGCTGTAAATATCCATCTCACTACCATGTTCGCTCCACAGTCAGAAAAGGAGAAAGAGTATATGTCACGAGTCCCTTATGCCAGTGCCGTACGAAGTTTAATTTGATGTATGCTATGGTCTGTACAAGGCCAGATTTAGCACATGCAGTCAGTGTAGTGAGAAGATTCATGGGACAACCAGGGAGAGAACATTGGCAGGCTGTGAAGAGAATATTCTGGTACCTTAGAGGTATATCTGACGTTGGTCTCATTTATGGATGTGATACTCAGTTCTTGGTTACTGGCTATTCTGATTCTAACTATGATGGAGATGTTGACACAAGAAGATCCATGACTGGCTATGTGTTTACTCTTGGAGGATCTGTCGTCAGTTGGAAGGCAACATTGCAACCTACAGTGACTTTGTCTACTACGGAAGCGGAGTACATGGCCTTGACAGAGGCTGCAAAAGAAGGGATTTGGCTGAAAGTGCTGGTTAGTGATCTTGGTCTGCATTATGATCAGGCTACGGTGTATAGTGACAGTTTGAGCGCAATTTGTCTAGCCAAGGATCAAGTCCATCATGAGAGAACCAAGCATATTGACGTGAGGTATCATTTTCTGAGAAGTAAGAGAATCAAGGTGAAGAAAGTAGGAACTGCTGATAATCCTGCAGATATGTTCACAAAGCCGGTTCCACAGAGCAAGTTTCAACACTCTTTGGACATGCTTAACATCAGAAGCTGTTAATTGTTCTGCGGGGCAATTTTGAGAAAGAGGGGGAGGCCTGGCACTATAATTGTGCGTCTGAAGAATATTTTTGGAGAATTCAAGTCAAGGTGGAGATTTGTTGAATTCCTTGAATCAACCCGACGGTATACAATATTGTTGTATTGGACCCTTAATTATCTGTCAATTCTGTATGTTGGGTTCAAGCCCGTTAGGGCTTAGCTTAGCACTATATATAGACGCTATGGCAAACCCTATTATGTAATTCTGTTCTTGCCTCTCCATAATAAAACTGCTCCCCCTCTTCCTGTGGACGTAGCCAATTTATTGGTGAACCACGTAAATCTGTTGTCTTGTTTTTCGCGTTTATATTTTCTCGTATTATATCAAATTCCTCATAACAATGCTGATGTATAGATATAGTATCATTTGCATACACAAAATGATTTAACTTGTCACTCTATTTAGTCATTCAAAAGCAATGAAATTCATTGTTATTAAACAATTGATTCAAGGTTGTATATAGGACATCAACTGATAATATAAATAAAGTAGGTGAGAGGGGATCCCTTTAGCGATGGAAAAAATCATGAGTTTTTTCATTTATAAGAATAAAATATCAATTATTAGCCATAGTTCTTAAAATGAAATCAAGAACTGAATAATAAAATCCCGCTAGAGAAAAAAAAGTCTAATTATGAATTTCTAGTTAACCATAGCATATGTCTTTGCCATATCTAGCTTGATAATTATGAGTACTATTCAAGACGTCGATATTGAACACACTTGATCCTATGATCATTATCAATCAAAACTAACATATTTCAAAGAAAAACTCACGGGGCAAAGGAAAATGGAGAGAAAATAATTAGTCCAGACCATCAAACTACTATGATAATAAAATACTAAAATTATCCAAAAGTAAATATGAAAGTAACAAAATACAATCAAAAAGGAAATAAAGCCACAAGTTCCCTCCCCACACAACAATAAAACGGCAGTGTCTTCAATGAAGGATAACATGACAAGTGTAGAAGAGGACATATAAAAGTCCCCTCGACATGCTATGCATGTGGCGTGCTTGCTTCTAGAGTCTCAAGAGGAGTAACATCATCTTGGGTAAAAGTACTCGTTAAGGTAATCACAGAAGGTAGAAAAGTAGGCTCAACCAGGTCATCTGTGCAAAACTATCCATGGGAGGAATTATTGATTTTCGAGAGACTCCACTAGTTCAGACTACAAAGATCTCCTCGAAGGATCTCTCCAATGTACCATGGACCATTGTATCTTTAATTTTTTCCATCTCCATTAGTGTTAATGAAATTCATTGCTCAACCCCTCTCTCCTAATTCCCCTAATCATCAATGTCATAGGTAAAATACTCTTTAGCCCTATCGTTACCTCTCTTAACAACCATAGTATTAGCAACAGTAGTACCACCCATACTCCGCTACTCATCCACAACACTCGTCACACTAAAGGCACAGACTCACAAACCTTTAAAAAAAATGGAATGAACCCTATAGCCCTGATATGTTTGTAGACCTTAGCTGGCCCATATCTACCCTAAGGGTTGCATATCAACCATCATAGTATATATAACATATTAACTACCCTCGATATTTTCTTGGGTGTGTAACCTAGTCATAAGATATTCCAACCCAAGTCATTTGACAATATAGTGGCCTCACACTTAATTAACTTTTCTCCTATGGAAGCCAAAGCAACCTCAATTGCGTGATCCATCTTCTCTGGCAGTCCCTCCTAACCTTAGCTGCCCTCACATTTGTAAAACAAACAAGATTTCCCATTTGGTATATCGTTGGTTGGATTAAAGAGATCAGGAGACTGGATTGGGTGTATGTGTAGGTACACGTGCAGGTGCAGCAAAAACATAAGTATAGATGTAGAGGGAATGGATCAAGGTTAGGTTGTACATAACTACTCCACAGAACAAACGAGTCGAGTTGCCTCAGTATCAAGAGTGGTAGAATCAACCACATACATCATAGTAAGTGGTTGTAGCTTCCTCTAAGCCATATAATCCCATAAGTAGTCAACCTCGGTCTTCCAAATGTCATTGGATAAGGCTGGGGCGATCCTCACATCAGTATTTACACTAAAAGAAAGTCATACATTTTCACTCAATCGTATGACAAAGACCAAAAAAGTGAGAGAAATGTGATTTTATCTGGTCCTCGTCAACATCTCATCCACAATAACCAGACTAATATTAATGTTCTTTTTTCCCCAGTAATTCTATCCACCAACACAAAGCTGAGGTGATAAATAATAGATTCGTTCAGGAAGGTATGATGTTACTACGTATGAATCTAAACAAATATCGGTCCATTACATTAATACATTTCTTGTTAATTTTGACTGTTTCATCCAACAAATAATGAAAGGTACCAAAAATAAGTAGTGCCAACCAACCTTTGAGAGTATGGAGATCATGATGCATCCATATTGTAACCAGGTCAACCTAATTTCCTTTTGCACCCAAAGTAGTATTAATACCACCTATGTGGAATTATATCATTTTGGCACAAATTTCAACCTCATCTATGGCCTTCTAAACTACCCCTTTCCTTTTTTTGTCAAGCCTTAGCGTAGGCACAATAAAATTCTCGAACCGATGTTAGAACATACAAGGGTTTAGGTCTTGTGAACTTCTCAATCCCATGAAATTGAATTGTGTCTCACATGGCGGGGTAGTCATTTATGACTAAATATTTGGGGAATGGTCTGTCATTATGAAATTTTCTTTATCTAGCAACCTTGAGCCTATTAAGGGCCCTTGGAGTTATAATTGGGATAACACGAGATGTAAGTGCTTTAATTTTAGGAGTTTGAATATACTTGGACCTGAGATATGTGCTTTACCTAGAAATCTTCTTCTTAGATTTTACACTCACATGTGTGGAGCATCATGGAGGATTTTTTAATTAGCATGGAGGTGTGGGAGATAACCATCAATATACTACTAGTTCAAGATATTTCTTTCAAGGCACACTTATTCAAACATAGATTTAGTGGCATTTGAAAATTTTGTCCCAAGGCGCACCTACTGGGAAGGGGATCCACCAAAATGGTTTTTAGAACTTACTTAAGTTCGCTGAAGATAACAATGCACTATTTTTAAGAACTCGGGCAAGATCGTTTGATTCATCTCTAACTCGGTGATTTATCAAATTGATTATGGAGGCAAAGATAAGTCCGCTGAAAAGGAAAGTGAAAAATTAAAAATAATAGTTACCATGTGAGATTTCCACTACCAATGAGCAATACATGAGTGAAATGCAACCTTGAGTTATGACCCCTACAATTAGGAACAATGTAGGTGAAAAACGGTGTTTGAATAAAAATGCACTATGTATGATAGTCGTGGATAAAAACACTTGAAAAATGATAAAAGGGACATTTATTTTGAAAGCATCCACTTTACCAAGATTTAAAATCATCAAGGAGATAGTTGGAAAACATAACTCAAAACATCATATTGAATGCAAGCTAGCCTTATCTTGAATATCTTTGAACACTCAGGCAATACTTCTTTAAGCTTACCTTAGTTGATGTTTACATTGTACACTACGAGATTCCACTTTAAGCAAGACTTAGTAGAAAAATAAACTTCTTTTATTGTGAAAATAAGCCTTGAGAGACATGAGACCATGTGAGCTTTACATGAATTTTGGTGAGTCCCTCACCGAAATGGGTTGGTCTACTTGCCTAAGGTAGAAATAATAATAAATCTTAGGTTAGGTTGATTCACCAGCTAATAACTTATGAGGACACGTAATTTATAAGATAATGATATTGTTAATAGAAACCCTACGTTACCACGGGAGACCTTCCATATAATGCAATATCGACTAGGTGCTAAGCATTAGATTCCCATGAAGTTGTTTAATATTGACTCTATTACTTGAGAAAGGGCGTCCTTGGCCTACCAATTCAAGGTATATAACTAGAAAAGCTCATCAATTACTCATGAAAGGGTGACGTTGGACTACCGATTCATGATACATCAATTAGGATAACTCTTTAATTACTGATGAAAGGGTGTTATTGGTGTACATAGTTAAGGTATGTCATTAAGATAACTCTTTAGACCATATGTGAGTAAGCCTTTCACCATCAATAATTACTTTCTTTTAGATTGAAGATGAGAAAGCCTTTAAACCTTTGAACCTTTATTGCACTTGAATAGGTGTGTATATGAGAATGTCCTTCCAACAAAGCAACAATAACAACATGGATACTTTACTCTCAAAGTATCATCAATACAATAGCATATATTTAACAACAAAAGCACAATCTCATACTTTACCTCCTTGAAGTTAAAAACATTCTTTCAATCATCACATCTAGAATTCTAGCATTAGACATGGATATCATTATAATTCAAGTAGTTATATCACTTAACACATTAATTTATAGAACTCCTCATTCGTCAATAAAAACCAACATCATATCATCAAATTTTTGAAATGAGGGATTCACATGGGTTCTTGGGGATACATTATGAAAACCCTAGGAAATAATAAATTCATGCTTGCTATAAAATAATACAATCAAAATTAAATTTGCAAGGAACCCATGAATTATGAATCAAACCCTAAAAATTGGGGACCTTTCTCTTTTTGAAATTGGAAATTTTTTGAGGTTTCGTTAGATGAAAGTTATCCATGGATAAAAACTACAATACCTTAACAACAATATCCAATGAAATTAGTGTAAAACATCTTCCTCCTAAACCCTAATTTGAATCTTTTCTTATTCTTTCTCAAGTTTATAGAGAGAGAATAATTTGAATGGGATGAACAGTGGGAATTAATATGGGTTATGGAAAATATAACTTCATTGTGTATGTTTTAGAGTTAAAAAGGTTATATAGAGAGCCCAGTTATAGAAAAAAGACCTTACTTAAGTTTGATTAAATCTGAAAATGATCTACCCTTAAAAATAACTGCCACTCCACGATTGACGAACCGTCAATGTACTTCTCCATCCTGGTCGATCAAGGTGGTGAAAGATTTATTACAAATATCCCAAGTACCCAAAAGACACTTATACATAAATTGGACTTTTAGATACGTCCAACTCAATTTTTATTGCGCGCCATACTTGGGACATGGTTGCACATCGCAAAGGCACCTCCGTGATTGGTTTAACAATTTTTTGGGCAATAAGCCTCGTGGCATACTATGACGCAGAGGCACATTGAGTGACCACCCAGCGACGTGGACTAGTCTCCTCATCTTGGTTCTGGTCGTACTGCCATGGCAACTTCTTGGCCCATGTTTGGGTCCTTTAAAAGGACCCTTATGGTGGTCCTTGGGGAGTCATACCAAATCATTTTGATCCTAAACATGACACTAGGGTACACTCTACTAATTGTGGACTTCAAACGATACACCTACACAATGAAGACATATTAGAACTAAGTAGCACACAATAGACTACTTTCCGGACGTCTTGATCGACCCCGTACGTTTGACTTTCAAACTCTTTAAAACTTACTTCAATGGTTGTACTTTATTTTTTTTACAAGTTGTTAGCATGGAAAATTCATAAGATGCTCAAGTTCGTCCTATTTCATTATGAGGGTGTTTCAATACTCTCCCACTTGGAAAACATTATTCCTCGAATGACACTAAAACACCTCCAAGGATTTAACGAATCGACTAGCAAATCACGGTACATAAAACAATATTACAAAATAAAAGTCAATGCACTAAACATACAAGGAACACTAACTTCATATCATTATGCACTCAATACAACACAAGCAAGTACAAACTTCATTTACTAACTCATAATAGATTTAACAGATGGACTTTCTTCATGCTTATAGGAGGAACTACTTTCTTCTAATCATGACATGATCTTTACCCCTTTTTATCTCAATCTAGAGTCCAATGTGCAATAACTTTTAAATCACACATAGGTAGGATCAACATTTCCAACCCATGGGGCAAGTTAAACATTTCATACTAGGTGCACCTTAAAACAAGAAATATAGATCATCTACTAGTCTAATCATTTAATCCTCGTGCTATTAAGAACATATACGACATTACCATGTTTAATTATGTTCAAGGAGGGACTACCTTCTCCATGTCATAACATACACATATAGTATCATAAAGCTCACAGGCTAGCATTTCACAAATGTCAATTCAATTAAGGAGAAATTCCCAACTTCTAACCAAAGCATGCTCATACTCCCTTCCTCATGAGGTAAAATGAGCATTCATCATATCAAGATGCATAAAACCATGACAAACATGCAATTTACTTAAATTTCCTATTAAAGCAATAAGAATCTTTCAAAACATGCATAGTGTTATTTTCGATATGCTTATATATAGAAATGATGCAACTTATACTCATATGCAAGACTCCAATACATATACAAGATACAAGGAACTCTTTGTCTCAAGCTTGACTAAGAATAGAAGGAAAACATGGAGATATCAACAGTCTTACTACTCAACTAATGATCCCCCCACATGTTGGTAGACCGATCAAAGAGAACCTTGTCTCATTCAAGAAAACTTTAACTTACCAACCGAATGTTTTTATCCACATGGATAAACTGAAGGAAATTCAATGTAGGAATGTTAAGGGCATTCAAAACTTTACCATGTAGGAACATTATCCCCCACATGGGGTGATCTCAATCAACTCATTGTAATATCATACCCGTATCATCACCTTTGGCCTAGTGTTTTAACCAACCACGACTCTCTTCAAATGAACATTCTTAAGATCAATCTTAAAGGACAACTAACCTCTTTATAGTTGGTCAACATCTTTTCTCTTGTCCTTCCAAGTCAGCCTTACAGCAAAACACTATGCCAACTCATGGAATAAAGTCCCTTTTTCCCCTTTTAGGAGTAAGCTTACACAAGAAGTACAATACACAAAAGGACAACAATGAAGTATTACTTAAACAAAAGGGAAACTACCAACTCACACTATTTATCACATTCTTCTAAAACTCTTCAAGTCTATGCCATAATTGTTTACTGTGATTCTACATATCCATAAAGTAACTCTTTATCCAAAAAAAGACACATAACAACTCTTATCATACTAGAACTACACCACAACAAAACATTCTCAATATAATTCTCTAAATATCATAGGCCACATAGCCATGATTGGCTTCACAATTCCTTATCTACCTTCATATATATACTCATCTAGTCACAAAATAATAATAAGAGTTAAAACTCACATTTTCCTCCCTCGATCCTTGCAATATAACCGCTTCCAAGAGATTATATCTAAAAGACCACCATACAAGGGAAATAACAGAGAGATCATGTTGTGTTAAGTTCTATTGCACGAAATAAGAATAATAAAGAAAGTGAAACTTCTATCATCTTGTAGCCTCTCACTCAGAGATGTGTTGCGAATCACACCTATAAATAAGACACTACTAAAATTGCTCATGAGACTTTGAATCCTATGGCCATTTCATAACCTTATGCTTCGTTACAAAGTTTATAACGACCTTGGAGCACCCAGTAGTCGTAACACGGAGAATAGGACCTCTTAAAGGTCTTATACAATCCTTTATCATACTTTCATTTCATAAACATAAAATAGTGCAAAAAATCTAAAACATTTTTATAAGAAAACACAAAAATGAAAGTCATCTTATTTAAAAATAATTAGTAAAAAGTTTAGGTACTAAATGTCATTATGCAATCTTAGACATGACTTCCATAAATACATAGTGAAACAGCCCTTTGAATACAAAAAGAAACACTACTACTCTATTGCATGAACTTAATGAAACTCTTAATAAAAAGGTCCTTGAATAATTAAGGACACACCCGAACTTTGGAATAGTAATCCAAACTCTTTATTCTAGAAAAGGTCCATAAGTCACAACCACCTACACGTTGTGTAAAAAGATGAAGAAGAATGGTGTTAGTACTAGAATGCACTAAGTATAATAACCATGAAAAAACATGTATTAAAAGGGACCTTTAGTTTGAACCTCGCAACATGCCTTTTTAGAAAAACTTCATGAACATTTATACAATTGGCACAATATAGACTACATATATTATCAAATACCTAGAATTCATTCGTAATAACACATAAAGTCATTTATTACATTTAATACACATCCAATACATATCATACATTACCTTCTTTTTTATCTTAACTCATTTCCTCAAGCAACCCTTAACAAATACATAGTGCAATGTATCACTTTAATGTTGTCAATGGTGAACTTTCATATAACCTTCATCAATCCCACCACATATATTCCTAAAGTGATAAGCACATCATAAGACATATTCATCACATAGAAACCATCACCTAAGACAACCCCCAAATCACGCTAGTGTGATGTGCAAGTAACATTCCATGATACCACTCACACCAAGTGTTCCTAGGAAGCCACCCTAGAATAGGCACATCATATTCAACATGTCACAACATGTTCATTTATTATTAGACATAAGGCTAACATACTTCATTAATATTAACATAAGAACTCCTTCATTCATTATTTCTTAGTTGTAACCCATTTAGTTCTTAACATAGGTAAACCACGCTCACAACCCCTTCACAAGATCACTTCTGTAATGTACACATGGTGTCCTAGTCCCCTACATAGAATAAGAAAACCTATTAAGAAGTCATAAATGTAATTCACATGCATAATCATACTTCATGTATTGACATAAAGTCAGTTTAACATGCATCCATTACAACATACATAAACCATAGTCCTTATTTCATAAAATAAGCCAGTCATAACATCCTTTAAGGTCCACCTATACAATGCATAAGTAGGGTCCGTATTCCTACCTACACTACGTAACTCTCAAGAATTCATGACTTGAGGTAATATTCTTATCTTATATTATTTCTTAACTTTTGGGAGACATACACATAAGTGGCAAAGACCATGTGGGCTGTGGAATCTTGTATTCTACTCCCACACCGAAAAGAGAGGGTACTACATGCCAAAGTTGGACCTTCATATGTAATAGTTATCTTGTTGATTATCTAATCTAAGACATAGGGGGGAACTTAGTTATGGAACAAGGAGATTGATACATAAACCTGGACTTGCTAGATGTGGAAGTTTACATCTCAATAGACAACATCTATGTAGGGAACTCGTACTTCCTAAACCTGAAGATTCTCTTGTGGGAAGCCGGACTTTCTAGACGTGAAACCCCCACTCTTATTTTTAATTTTCACTCGTGCTAAGATAAAACTCTCTTTTTAAACATCTTTAAGCCTAAAATTAACATTAATTCATAAGTAGGATTTACGGACTTACTTCCCTCATACATTATATAGACCAAAGGTAGTTAAGACGAGAATGACCTTTCATCATATCCCACATTATGTGACAATGTCCTTCACATAATCATATCATATTCATATTATAGTCTAGATTAGAGTATAATTGAGGAAATCTTTCAAGAGACTCACTTTTACTAGACGCTCATAAACATTATTCATTCATACATTCATGTGTGTGTATACAATGTGAGAAAACCTTTAACATAAACACCATTAGAAACACATGTTCATTCTTCACTATTCATATGTTTTTCATGCATATTAAGATATAAAGGTGCATATGAGAATTTTTCTTTCATTCAACACCCAAAATATATCATACTCATAACTATTCATGGGGTGTATATGTATATATTGTTCCTCATAATGACATAATAGCAACAACATTGTTATTGAGGAAAACTTCCCTTCAAAGG